>NC_069504.1:162504726-162562226 GCF_027579735.1 Bombina bombina | reverse complement strand
GGCTGCAGTAACGGGAATCCCCAGCCAAAGTGGAACATATATGATGCATGATCTGGTTATGTAGTGATTTATTTTATTTTTATATAAACAAGTTGTTATTATACATTATTATTTAAGATTGTTCTTTTCTTTTGTGAATAAACTATTATACCTATTAAGAATAGCAAGGAGTTCAATTATTGCTTTTAGCATATGTATTAAGGTATACATTTTATTAGGCAATACAGTAGTGAATGTGATTTTGTCCATTCTACGTCAAGTCCACATTACCCACAGACCAATTGAATGGCTGAAATGGCAGTTCAAACAACAAAGATAATTTTGAGGCAATCTGAGCCGTAGCTAGCTCTCTTGGCCTATAGGGCGACTCCCATCCAAGCTACAGGCTTTAGCCCGGCATAGTTAATGCTAGGACGATGGATCTCTCTCTCTCTCCCCCCTCTCTCTCTCCCCCCCCCTCTCTCTCTCTCCCCCCCCTCTCTCTCTCTCTCTCCCCCCCCCTCTCTCTCTCCCCCCTCTCTCTCTCTCTCTCTCCCCCCCTCTCTCTCTCTCTCTCCCCCCTCTCTCTCTCCCCCCCCCCCCTCTCTCTCTCTCCCCCCCCCCTCTCTCTCTCTCCCCCCCTCTCTCTCTATCTCCCCCCTCTCTCTCTCTCCCCCCTCTCTCTCCCCATCTCTCCTCTCTCTCCCCTCTCTCTTTCTCCATCTCTCCTCTCTCTCCCCTCTCTCTCTCTCTCTCTCTCTCCCCTCTCTCTCTCTCTCTATCTCTCCCCATCTCTCCTCTGCCCTCTCTCTCTCTCCCCTCTGTCTCTCTCACCCCTCTCTCTCTCTCCCCTCTCTCTCTGTCTCCTCTCTCCCCCTATCTCCCCTCTCTCTCTATCTCCCCCCTCTCTCTCTCTCCCCACATCTCCCCTCTCTCTCTCTGTCTCCTCTCTCTCCCCTATCTCCCCCCTCTGTCTCTCTCTCTCCCCTCTCTCTCTCTTCACATCTCCCCTCTCACTCCCCTCTTTCTCTCCCTATCTCCCCTCTCTATCTTATCTCTCTCTCCCCCCATCTCTCTTTATCCCCTCTTGAGCTTTCTCTCCCCTCTTTTGAGCTGTTTGAGCTCTCTCCACGGCCCCGCCCCCGACCACGCCCCCTCCAGGACCTTCGCGTTAGGCCACGCCCCTCCACGGACCCCCCGCGATATGCCATGCCCCCTCCACGGACCTCCGAGCTAGGCTAGGCCCCCATGAGCCATGTGGCATGCATACTTTACATAATACATGTATTACCAGGTGCAGGGACTCACTCTCACTCTGAAGATTTTCTCCCAGCTAGAGCCGACAAAACCATGTGCACTGTCACAACCACACCCGCGCCCCCCCCCCCCCAGCCCCAGGCCCCTTCAGTCTGACAGTGACTCTGAGGCTGAGCTGACTGAGGGGGGGCATGGTCATGCACGGTGAGCTCACTGAGTGAGCTCACCGTGCATGACCATGACCCCCTCAGTCTGACTCTGAGGAGCTCACCGTGCCCCTGCGGCCCCCCCTCAGTCTGTGTGTGAAGAAGCTTTAACTTACCTTCCACTCCATTCTTCTTCACTCGGTAGTCACTGGCTGTGACACTGCTGCTGCCAGTCTGCCGTGCTTTCCAGAGTCTCCCACTGGACCCAGGGCTTTCCACAGACAGACCACACTCCAGACTTCTGCTACTGACAGACTGCACCGCACGTGCAGTCACAAGACAATTGATAAATGTGCGTGCGCAGCGTGCAGCCAGTCAGGAGGGAGCAGATATCAGTGCGCACCAAAATGCAAAGTTCCAGCCGGGGCAGGCAGCGTACACCGCTCTGATCAAAGAAAGTGACAATTGGCTGCCCTAGTGCCCCCTGGGCCCCTGGTCATTATGAAAATGTGAATCGAACATGTCATAATAAGTTTTTTTTTTGGGAAAAAAATAAAATAAATAATAATAAAAAAACACCACCTGTCTTGTTGGGCCCCCCTGTTTGGGAGAACTGCTTGGCCCGGTCGCAATGGCGACCTTCACATCACCATTAGTTACGCCCCTGGTTGCATGCCAGCCCCAGTCAGATTCAGACGAGTTCTGAATCTGATTGGCTGAGAGTCAGACTAGTAGTGAGAGGAGGCCAGGACGGAGGCTAGCCTCCTGTGGAAGCGTATGGGGCGCATTGGAGAGCACTGCATTAGCACCTTTTCTCCTCTGGTGGCAGTCTCTCAGCGTCCCATACACTTCCACAGTAGTCAATGCATTCATATTGCGCAATGCAAGGACAGCCGGCTGTCCTTGTCTTGCGCAATATGAATGTATTGATGTATAAACAAACAGTGAGTCAGTTTTAATAAAATTTACACACAGAATCATGATTTTGGTGGAGGGGTGGGGGGGTAGGGGGGGTCACCTTATTTTATAAAAAAAAAAATATGAAAAAAAAAAATAATAATTTTTTTATTTTTTAATTTTAAATAAATGCTGCCTGTAATTACATAGATTGGCCAGGGGAGGCGCTGCCTCACCTGCCTCCTGTGACTGCACGTCACTGGAATACAGTGGACTTCAAAGGAGGAGAAGGAGAGAGATGGGATTGGAGGTAGATGCTGATAAGAGCAGGAGGGGGAGAGCAGGATCCCAACACTGCCGCCACGTTTCTCACCTGGCCTAGGGGTATGGCTAAAGTGAAGACCACCATATGTGAATATATGAGTGAATTGTTGAATGAACCAATGTTTTAACTGATCTATATGTTAGTTGAAGATCTTAACTAGTTGTTATGATGCCCCATGCTTATATAATTATTAATGCTGACTGCTGACAAGAATTAAGTCTGCCTAACAGGAAACCACAAACACGTACACTATTAAGATGCCAAGAACATTTATCTGAATAATAAACTCTCAGCACAAATAATGATACGTACACAGCTATGAAAATGGACTATATACACAATATTATCTCAGCAACAGTATAAAGGAAAGCTGGGACTTCCTCTTTTCTGATTCTCTATTCATGGGCAAAGATGCCGTGTGGATATTAAACTGAAACTCCCAGATCTCCCATATTGTTCGGGCTGCAGTAACGGGAATCCCCAGCCAAAGTGGAACATATATGATGCATGATCTGGTTATGTAGTGATTTATTTTATTTTATATAAACAAGTTGTTATTATACATTATTATTTAAGATTGTTCTTTTCTTTTGTGAATAAACTATTATACCTATTAAGAATAGCAAGGAGTTCAATTATTGCTTTTAGCATATGTATTAAGGTATACATTTTATTAGGCAATACAGTAGTGAATGTGATTTTGTCCATTCTACGTCAAGTCCACATTACCCACAGACCAATTGAATGGCTGAAATGGCAGTTCAAACAACAAAGATAATTTTGAGGCAATCTGAGCCGTAGCTAGCTCTCTTGGCCTATAGGGCGACTCCCATCCAAGCTACAGGCTTTAGCCCGGCATAGTTAATGCTAGGACGATGGATCCGCACTACACTACCCTGTGGGTGTTTTCCAGCCAGCCTGCTCTGTTTCTCGGGACAAGGTCCTTAGAGGGATGAAGAGGCAAAAAGGGGCTACTGATTCTTCTACGACAGAAAACACTCTCTGAGGCCCTTGCAGGAGCTGAATGTGGGTCAAAATGTCCGAGTTAAGCTGGATGATGAGAAGAAATGGAAGACGCCTGCTTCGGTAATAGGATACTCTCCAGAAGCAAGGTCTTATGTAGTCCTTTCTGAAGGAGGGACAATCACACGTCGAAATAGAAGACATCTTCAGCCAGAACCTGAGAGTTTGGGACTGGATGCCTTAGAGCCACAGCCGGTGGGATCCCCTGTTTTAAAAGATGTACCATCCCTCAGCAAGACCACAGCAAGGATACTTCTTCTGTATCAGAGGACAGTTCATGTAAAATGAAGTCAAGTGAAGAAGTTATGAAACTTCCAGCCCACTATTGGGATTAGCACTGTAGTTAGAGCAGTGATCAGAAGAATGGGCAGAATAATCCCATGTTCACTGTGGACTAGGGTAGTCTACCCCAATGTTAAAATCAGAATTGTATTTCTTGTTGTTCATATATATTCTCTTTAACTTGTTATTTGTTGTACACTAAACAAAAATATTTTTGCATGCTTCTCGTATACCTTGTTATTTTATAAATGTATGCTTTGTCCTTTGAAAAAGGGGAAGATGTGATGAGAGTGAGATATAGTCTATGTCACAGCTACTAAGTTGGATGTGTTGTACAAGCTTTATACTTATATGCTCTGCAATAAAAGAGTGTTGTACCTTCTATGCTGTGTCCTGCATCTCATGACAGCTTGGTCGCATTATTGTTATCGCCCCTTGCTCTAAGGATAGCATGCTACTTGTAATCTAACCCATATTCATTTTTAAGTACTTGTTTTTAAAGCTTTCAATTCTAATTTTGTCATGGCACACATTTTAAAAGGACAAAAAAGTTAAATAATACTCAGGAGGCTTCTAAACAGACGTCCTTTAAAATAAAAACTGCCAACTTGGCTAACAGAAGGACAGTTTTAAATGATTTTAAAACATTTATCTTACATGCAAATCATTTGGAATATTTGCTTATATATAACATACAGTATCTCACAAAAGGGAGTACATCCTTCACATTTTTGTAAATATTTTATTATATCTTTTCATGTGACAACACTGAAGAAATTACACTTTGCTACAATGTAAAGTAGTGAGTGTACAGCCTGTATAACAGTGTAAATTTGCTGTCCCCTCAAAATAACTCAACACACAGCCATTAATGTCTAAACCGTTGGCAACAAAGTGAGTACACCCTAAGTGGAAATGTCCAAATTGGGCCCAAAGTTTCAATATTTTGTGTGGCCACCATTATTTTTCAGCACTGCCTTAAACTTCTTAGGCATGTGCTGCAGCTCAGTTTCAGGGTCTTGGCAATCTTCTTATAGCCTAGGCCATCTTTATGTAGAGCAACAATTCTTTTTTTCATATCCTCAGAGAGTTCTTTACCATGAGGTGCCATGTTGAACTTCCAGTGACCAGTATGACAGTGTGAGAGCGATAACACGAAATTTAACACACCTGCTCCCCATTCACACCTGAGACCTTGTAACACTAACGAGTCACATGACACCGGGGATGGAATTTTCTAATTGGGCCCAATTTGGACATTTCCACTTAGGGGTGTACTCACTTTTGTTGCCAAAAGTTTAGACATTAATGGCTGTATGTTGAGTTATTTTGAGGGGGCAGAAATTTTACACTGTTATTCAGGCTGTATACTCACTACTTTACATTTTAGCAAAGTGTAATTTCTTTAGTGTTGTCACAT
Organism: Bombina bombina; assembly: GCF_027579735.1. Classification (NCBI taxonomy): domain Eukaryota; kingdom Metazoa; phylum Chordata; class Amphibia; order Anura; family Bombinatoridae; genus Bombina; species Bombina bombina. The sequence continues at coordinate 162,556,897 of NC_069504.1, read as the reverse complement.
GAAAATATATAATAAAATATTTACAAAAATGTGAGGGGTGTACTCACTTTTGTGAGATACTGTAAGTTCTCTTAAGGAAATGTCCAAAGAGAACATGTAACATATTTTATCATTGCCACATAATTACCTTTTTTTTCTACATTGATCTTTTTTATATTTGAGTAGACATCTTTAATTCTGAATTTCTTAAGATTACTATATGGACAGAATACATTAAAAACAGAAATAAAGAGAGAATAGAGAACATTTTAATTTGTTAAAAATTAATGTATAGTTCAAAGAGTTTTATCCAAATTAGTTTTATAAGATAAAGGTGGAACTAAGTTATTCACAAACATTGAACAAAAACATATTAAAATCCCATGGGACAGTCGTTGTCAAGTGCTTTTATAGAACAATAAAAATATAATGTGTTAAATCTTCATCTAAGTCTCTTTGCCTCAAGGGATTCAAGTGTGAACAGGACATAATGACCTTTTTGAAATTTAATTCAAGCGAAGATCAATTATAGCTCAGTTCTTTCTTCCGTGTAACATTCAAACAATACATACTTACAACAAGGTTGCTATGGTAATATAGTAATTAGGAAAAGTACTCAATTAATAAGACTTTTATGTGCTGAAAGAATTATATTTTTCTAATCAAATTAAAAACATACAATCTTCCTTTGGAAATTATAGAACATGACGTACTGTAGGTCTTGTATATAATCCACAAACTAATTTTAGTTTCAACATGTTAACATTTTTGTTTGTTTTATATTTATATAATTAGTTCAGTTTGACAGATTTTGATCTGAGGAAAACGTAAAAAAAAAATAAAACAAATTTTGGTTCAGTGAAAGGCCAAACTTTCATTATATTAATTCAATGATAAATTACAACTTTTAAAACCAAATTTTAAAAAAGAAATAAAAATATAACTGTGTATTGTTAAGCAAAAACAAATTACAGTAAGTAAACAAAATATAATAACAATGTATTCCTCTTACTAAGGGCCTGATAATCAAAATTTTGCCAGCATGGAGAGAAATCACATATAGTTTTACGGGAGATTTTGAGTCTCTCCTTCACACCCAGTACCCTGCATGGCTAATAAACAACTATCAAACTAAAGTTTGCTTTTCTAGTATTCTTTGAGTGACTTCACAGTATTGATGAGACTTCTTAGATAATCTCACAAAAGTGGAGATATTTAGATCATTGGGCCTCAAGTTTTTTCAAACTTTTTGTAACAATTTATGTTATTTTTGCGAACTTTGTGACAAACATGATTAATTTTGTCTGCAACGCTCCCCAAGTGAGTGTAACAATCTAACTTGCCTTGTTATCTTGAGTAGCAACCTGTTCTAGTTGGTCTTAGCCATTAAGCCTGTCAAAGTTGCATTCAGTGCTGGGGACTTGACTTTTGATCCTGAGCAGGGATAGGCAAGGTGTCCGTACACGGCCACTGGTGTCTGTGACTGGCCCTTGCAGTGTCCGCCAACCATTTTGAGGAGTGGAGGGAGGACACAGTGTGAGACTGTGAGTGTGTGTGACAGTGTGCAAGAGTGTGTGTGTGAAAGGCTGAGGCTGTGAGACAGTGTGTGTGACAGTGTGCAAAAGAGTGAGACCGGGGTGTGAGACTGTAAGAGTGTGTGTGTGACAGTGTGAGACTGCAAAAGTTTATGTGTGTGACTAAAGGTATGTGTAAAAGTGTGGGTGTGTGTATGAGACTGTGAAGCTGTGTGTGTGGGTGATAGTGTGCAAATTGATAGTGTGCAATCGAATGTGTGTGTGAGATAGACTATGAAGGTATGTGTGTGATAGTGTGTAAGCGGGTGTGGGTGTGAGACCATGAGGGTGTAGAAGACAAGAAGAAAATGATCCGGTAAGAGTCCCAAGATGCCATAAAATGTAATCTTTATTTTCAAAAGTTAAAATCCAACATACAGGAATAAGACCAGCAGACAGGTCTTACGCGTTTCGGCTGTGTGCCGTATTCATAGACCTACAGATTAGCATGTCTGCAAACTTTAAAAAGAGGCTGCCAAGCAGGCATTGGACAAGCAATTAGTTAATTAATTATTCTAAAGTGTCAACACTCAAGTTTTTACACAATACTAATACAATTGGATAAAAATGGTGAAGTATAGGGGGCATTTACAAATATCTTTAAATGTAAGGGAACAGATGAATGAGGGAATGAACGAACATTTAGATGAAAGAATAAACAAGCATTCATTTCAAAACATTATGCCACAAAAATGTCAACATAGATCCTTCAAAGAAAAAAACCTTGTTTCCTCAAAATATTAGATTACAACTGGTGTTTTAGGGTTGGCTTAAAAGATGTGTTTTCCTGTTCTAAGTGTTGCATTGAAATACTGTACCATAATTTATTTATATATACAGTTTAACTCATAATGTCTTTAAACAGAAAGTGCAGAATTGCACTACTGTCCTTGGCTTAACACCATTTAATGAAACTCTCATAAACACAAAAATAGAAAGCAATCCCAAACATAAACATAACATTGAACATGAATATGTATGTGTAATATTAGATCAAAGGTAAATATTGGTGTACTTATGCTGTTAGTTATTGTTACCTGTAAAAACTAGTACACTGGGATAGAGATCTGAGTTCTCTTTTATTATTATTAATAGTTGATTCCATGTGCTAGGCTACAAACTATATAGCCAATTACAGGTAGCAACATACTACTGCAAAAAAACACTGATGTGGCATGTTAATTTGTTCCTATCACTCTCTAAGAAGTTCCAAGTAGTGTGGATGATAAATTGGGTAGTTAAAAAAACTGGGGTATAAAGATGTATCCCTATGTAATTACCAATAGTTAATGACGTCAAATTCAGAGTTGAAGCCTTTGGGTATTTGAGTATCCAATTTCAATATCCAATAAATCTCTTGTTTGGAGAGGAGTCTATCCTTATCTCCTCCTCTGCTAGGGTTTTTCACATGTTCAATTGCTCTCCATCTAAATGTGTTAGTATTTTGATGGTGAACATCTAAAAAGTGTCTTGATAGAGCTGAACATCTCTTTTCATTAGTGATATAACCCAGATGTTCTCTTATGCGGGTTCTGACATCACGACCGGTCATTCCAACATATTGTAATTTATGTTCTGTACATTCGATCAAATAAATTACATAAGATGTGGAACAAATGACACAGCCCTTAGTGAGAAAAGTTTGTCCTGTGACACAAGAGTAAAACTCTTTCCCTGTTGAAAGAAAATCACAGGATTTGCAACGTGCATGGCCACAACGATATGTGCCATTTACTGATAGCCAGGAGCTATCTCTGTTAGTAGCTTTTAGATAGCTTGGTGAAAGAATGTTACCCATAGTTAGGTTTCTTGAGAAGACACATTGAGGGTGTGTATGATACCGAGTGTGCAATACAGTGTGTGTGTGTGAGACTGATCTAGCATAGCGTATACCTATCCCATGCATGTTTAAACTCCTTCAGTGTGTCTACCACGTCTGCTGGATGGCTTTTCCACAATGCATCCACTACCCTTTCGGTAAAAAGAGAGTGTTTTTTGATGTTTTTAATTTGAAATATACCTTAGTGTCCTTCACTAAGATCTGTACTTTGGAAAATATCCACCACAGTCTTGGTGCGTGCCTATTTGATCCTGAGTGACAGTTTGTTCCAGAAGTCCTCGTTAATTGACCTTTACTTTTTACTCTAAGCTGCAACCTCTGACATTTCTTATAATTACTTGGTCTTACCTTGTTGAAATCTGTTCCAGTTGCCCTCAATGCTTGTCCTTGCCTTTCCCTTCTGAAATTCAGTCTGTTTCCTTTGCTTTCAGCCTTTGCCCTTTTGCTGGTATCCTGAATTGCATTCTATTTCAATTTACTTTAACCCTGAGTTCTTCTTCATTGTGCCAAATAATTTACCTTCAGTCTTTGAGCCTTGCTTTGTTAAAATGAGCTGCAGTTTGTCCAGTTGATCTCAGTCCTAAACCTTATATTATTTTTTTAAATCTCAGTCTGTTCCAGAAGCCTTTTGTCTTTGGCACTGCATTGTTAAAATGAGCTTTGATCTAGCTGTCCTTTCTCCTGAGCTTTATCTGCATAACTTGAGTCTTAGTTGGTTAGTCAAGAATTTTGACTTAATTTCCTATGTTGCAGTCTGTTCTAGATACCCTGAGTCCTGAGTCTTAACTTCTACTTAGCTGCAGTCTATTCCACATACACTGAGTCCTGACCATTGTCTTGTGATCTTGGGTTGCAGTCTGATCTAGGTGCCGACACTCTGTTCAATTATTTTCAGAATTGAAATTTGCTTTGGTAAAATTAACTTCTAATTGTCCTCAGTGTTGCAGATTCAGAAGTAGTTGTTTTGTTCAGAATGGGTGAATGATTGAGGATTGATAAGTATATCTGTTTTATATGCAAAATACAATTTTGATTATATTATATCATTTATATATTATGCTATTACATATCTGCCTATGGGTATAATAATTGTCATATAGATAACCAGAGGCGATAACTGCAGAATGTGTCTTTTCCATTTGTATAAGAAAGTATTAATGAACACAAATTCTATAAATAACTGTACTGGAATTCAAGGATGGTTACTGAAGTCTCCCAACCAGGGGCTTAAAATAATATTTTGCAGGTTTCAAAACATGTGGAAGATTTTTCTCTTAGCTAGATGATGTCCCATCCAGAACTTTACCAAGAAAAATAGGCAAAGTAAGTTGACAGAAATTAGAGTGTGAGCAGTAGTAGTTTTCCTCATTAAAATGGCCTCCTGGACTCCAGCAAGCAAGAAATACAGTCTGCTCCGAATATACATAATGCGGTCATTCTTCTTAAAACAAGAATGTACCATAGGGGTGAGTTTGGAACATATACTTGATGCTGATAAATGATATGGTAGGTTTTGAGATAAATTGGATTAATGTATTGTAATGATCCATCCAATAGTCTCTGGTAAATATGATAATATATATATATATATATATATATATATATATATATATATATATATATATATATATATATATATATATAAGATAAAAACTGAAAGCTGATACAATAAATGTGTCCCTCTTGCATGTGCTATCTTAGCCATCGTTTTAATGTCAATCGATTATCTTAATTATACTTTATGCCTATATGTAAAGCAAATATATTCAGCTATAAATTATGCAGTGCAAATAGAAAAACACACTTTTTTACATTTGCATCTGTTAACAAATGTATCAAAGGAATTAATTTTAGAGAGGCATACAAGTAAATTTCATTGTTAAGAATGTTAATCATTACAGCCTGTAATATGCAACTCACAAAATCAACAAATGTGCTGAAGGTTTTGTTCTTATGCACTGGTATACTGTTTTAACCTCCTATGGGCTAGATTACAAGTGATGCTCTGTCATTAGCGCATACGTGATATTGCAATATTGCGACCACGTTAACTTGTGTGCATATTACAAGTTGAAAGTAAATGTGTTCATTCAAGCAAAATTTAATTTAACCCCACTGAAGACCTTGCATAAAGGCTACGACTTAAAACGAATGTGCACCAAACACAACATAAATACATTAAAATAAACATTTACACTCATATAAACACTATCCGATAAAAAATATTCCTAAAAATATTAATATAATTTTTTTTAAGGGTTCAAAGGTATAACGTGTATTTACTGTACAGGTGAAACTCGAAAAATTAGAATATCGTGCAAAAGTTCATTTATTTCACTAATGCAACCTAAAAGGTGAAACTAATATATGAGATAGACTCATTACATGCAAAGCAAGATAGTTCAAGCTGTGATTTGTCATAATTGTGATGATTATGGCTTACAGCTCAACATTGCCAAATTGCCTGCTAACGCCAGGTTTTTGCAAACCTGTAATAGCAACGCTATAGGGAGGTGAGCGGTGACAATAGTCACTCATAACGCAAAACTCGTAATTTGGCCGATTGCTTTTTATTCTTAAAGGGACATTCCAGTCAAAATTTAAATGCACATAGATTTATTACATCTTTGAATAGAAACATATTTGCAATATACATGTATTGGCAAAAACGCTTCTAGTAAAAGTTATCACTGTTTTAGTGTTAAAATTTTTCTTTGCACGTGCATGTGAAGCATAGATAGATATTGTCACTGCACTCACATTTTAAATAATGCAGCTGCTCAGATAATCAGTAGTGATGTCGTGAATAGTTCGCCGGCGAATAGTTCCCGGCGAACATAGCATGTTCGTGTTCGCCGCAGCGGGCGAACATATGTGATGTTCGATCCTCCCCCTATTTGTCATCATTAAGTAAACTTTGACCCTCTACCTCACAGTCAGCAGACACATTACAGCCAATCAGCGGCAGACACTCCCTCCCAGACCCTCCCACCTCCTGGACAGCATCCATTTTAGATTCATTTGGCAGCTGGATTCTTAGTGAGAGGAGGGACAGTGTAGCTGCTGCTGATTTAATAGGGAAATTGATAGCTAGGCTAGTGTATTCAGTGTCCACTACAGTCCTGAAGGACTCATCTGATCTCTGCTGTAAGGACAGCACCCCAAAAAGCCCTTTTTAGGGCTAGAACATGTCTGTTTTTTTTTCCCTGTGTAATCTAATTGCAGTTGCCTGCCTGCCAAGCCACTTGCCCAGTGCCACCACTCATATCTGGTGTAACAGTAGTGTAAATTATAAAGAAAAAAACTTTTTGACTGTGAAACATCAGTCTGCTAGTGTAATCTAATTGCAGTTGCCTGCCTGCCAGCGTGTGTGCCAGGCCCACTTACCCAGTGCCACCACTCATATCTGTAGTGTAAATTTAAAAAAAAGTCTAGATACTATGGTATCTCACAGCGCTTACACAAAGTTCCTACTAGCTCCTGGGTACTAGATGGGTACCTAGCTAACCCTTAAATGAGAGTCTAAAGAATGGGAAAGAGACCTAGGAGCGCCAAAAATAGGCAGAGGAACTAAAATGACATATGGCGGGTGGGGTTAAACCATATATACAAGGGAAAATATGTGGATAAAAGGCATACTAGAATGATATAAAGATGATATAAAAAAACTCACATAAAATAAATAATAACAATTAATCCAGTGTCCTTAAAAAATTTGCAAATTAAATACAATTTATTACAATTAAACACATAAGTAAAAACCCTGAGTGTAATCCCTATATCCAACCTTGTATTTCTTTTAACTTAATTTGCGCAAGGTCTATTACTTCCTGTTACAGCCCTACAAGGAAGCTGTGGTATCTAGAGGAAGGCAAATGAGTCGCTTTCCCTTTGTAGTGGTTACAAGAAGACACCTCCACTAGCTCCAGTCAGTTTCTTGCTCGTGCTCAGTAAAGGGCTCTTTCTCAATCTAATAAGTTTTTTCCGCATCTGTGTGGGAGAGGCCTCCACCGTGCTTGTTCCTTATGGACCTCCTGGAGTTTGTAATCAGTAGTGGTTCTCCTTCTGTCCTCTCATTCAGAATAAGGTTTACTTAGATGCGGATCACCCCAAGGAGCTGAGTAGGTATTTGCACTGTTAATGTTTACAAATATACTAAACAACAATTGTAGCTATACAGCTACAAGGTTTACTAAGTTAGTGTACCATAGATTTTTACCATAGAGTGGCTTCAGCCACTCTATGGTAAAAATCTATGGTACACTAACTTAGTAAACCTTGTAGCTGTATACCAAACTTGTGTAAGGGAGCGCTCAGACACGGCTGCCGATTAATCCAAACAACTGCAGTGGCCTTCACGTAGTTAAACCTTCCTCCAATGAAACGTAGTTACGTGATGACGTAGTACTCACTCTTCAGCTGGTGCGAGGACGGGAGCGTTCCACCTCCGCTCCAATTATGAACAGCAACACAGAAAGTCAGCGCACCCAGCACAAAAGGGAGACTCAGGCAGCAGGAACATGTAGAAATGTGATTTATTGCAATGTTTGTTAAATCCACATTACAAAGCTTATCAACGTGTAATGGCTGGCAGCACCAGTCAGGGAATAAACAGGTCAGACGCGTTTCCTATTGCATAAAGCACAAACTCCTCAGTGACTTCAGCCACTCTATGGTAAAAATCTATGGTACACTAACTTAGTAAACCTTGTAGCTGTATAGCTACAATTGTTGTTTAGTATATTTGTAAACATTAACAGTGCAAATAATACTCAAGACACCTGCACGCTCCGGAGCCTACCTTAGTATTTCAACCAGGGAGATAAACATAAAAAGCTCACACAGCAATCTGTCTGCACCTGAGTCTCCCTTACTTGCTCCCAGGAAGGGATCAAACCAGCAGGGACTTAAGTACCTGGGAATCCTATCATTCAGTGTTTTGTCATCTCTCTCGTCCACCTACTCAGCTCCTTGGGGTGATCCGCATCTAAGTAAACCTTATTCTGAATGAGAGGACAGAAGGAGAACCACTACTGATTACAAACTCCAGGAGGTCCATAAGGAACAAGCACGGTGGAGGTCTCTCCCACACAGATGCGGAAACAACTTATTAGATTGAGAAAGAGCCCTTTACTGAGCACGAGCAAGAAACTGACTGGAGCTAGTGGAGGTGTCTTCTTGTAACCACTACAAAGGGAAAGCGACTCATTTGCCTTCCTCTAGAGACCACAGCTTCCTTGTAGGGCTGTAACAGGAAGTAGTAGACCTTGCGCAAATTAAATTAAAAGAAATACAAGGTTGGATATAGGGATTACACTCAGGGTTTACCGGACACTCCCTTACCCACTACCTCCACATTGTTTGGAACCTTCTTTTGAGGAGACTTGAGGAAGTTTTACTTACAATACACACATCATTTGGAATTTTGCATCACTGACATTGTTCATCACTATTTTTTATCACTGACTTTTACCACGGACACTTTTTATATACAGCCTTTTTTTCTTTTTTTCTTTTTTCCTTTTTCACTTTTTATGCAATGGATTTTTCTGTTTGAACAGTCACGGTCACATTTTACACTGTTCACATTGTGAGGGGGTACCCCCCTTTTCTTTCTATCATTGTTACCAATTTTGAAAATAATTTTTTGTGTATTTTTTGTATATTTTTTTGTGCGTTTTTCTAAGCACATTTGCACTTTACATAGGGAATACTTTTCTCATTCAAAGTTATAATTGTCCAACTATCATCTTTCATTTTATTATATGATAATGTTTTATAAATTTTGTGCTTAATGTTTCATGGATCCATGATTTTACTTATGTGTTTAATTGTAATAAATTGTATTTCATTTGCACATTTTTTAAGGACACTGGATTAATTGTTATTATTTATTTTATGTGAGTTTTTTTATATCATCTTTATATCATTCTAGTATGCCTTTTATCCACATATTTTCCCTTGTATATATGGTTTAACCCCACCCGCCATATGTCATTTTAGTTCCTCTGCCTATTTTTGGCGCTCCTAGGTCTCTTTCCCATTCTTTAAATTTAAAAAAAAACAAAAACTTTTTTGACTGTGAAACATCAGTCTGCTAGTGTAATCTAACTGCAGTTGCCTGCCTGCCAGCGTGTGTGCCAGGCCCACGTACCCAGTGCCACCACTCATATCTGGTGTAACAGTAGTGTAAATTTAAAATAAAAAAAACTTTTTTGACTGTGAAACATCAGTCTGCTAGTGTAATCTAATTGCAGTTGCCTGCCTGCCAGCATGTGTGCCAGGCTCACAGCGTATACTGTGCCCACTTGCCCAGTGCCACCACTCATATCTGGTGTAACAGTAGTGTAAATTAAAAAAAAAAAATTTTTGACTGTGAAACATCAGTCTGCTTGTGTAATCTAATTGCAGTTGCCTGCCTGCCAGCGTGTGTGCAGGCCCACTTGCCCAGTGCCACCACTCATATCTGGTGTAACAGTAGTGTAAATTTAAAAAAAAAAACTTTTTTGACTGTGAAACATCAGTCTGCTAGTGTAATCTAATTGCAGTTGCCTGCCTGCCAGTTTGTGTGCCAGGCCCACTTGCCCAGTGCCACCATTCATATCTGGTGTAACAGTAGTGTAAATTTAAAAAAAAAACTTTTTTGACTGTGAAATATCAGTCTGTTAGTGTAATCTAATTGCAGTTGCCTGTCTGCCAGCGTGTGTGCCAGGCTCACAGTGTTTACTGTGCCCACTTGCCCAGTGCCACCACTCATATCTGGTGTAACAGTAGTGTAAATTTTTTAAAAAAAAATTTTGACTGTGAAACATCGGTCTGCTTGTGTAATCTAATTGCAGTTGCCTGCCTGCCAGAGTGTGTGCCAGGCCCACTTTCCCAGTGCCACCACTCATATCTGGTGTAACAGTAGTGTAAATTTAAAAAAAAAACTTTTTTGACTGTGAAACATCAGTCTGCTAGTGTAATCTAATTGCAGTTGCCTGCCTGCCAGTGTGTGTGCCAGGCCCACTTGCCCAGTGCCACCACTCATATCTTGTTTAATAGTAGTGTAAGTGTACATTTAAAAAAAAAAAAAACTTTTTGGACTGTGAAACATCAGTCTGCTTTTTTGTGTCAGGCTCACAGAGTATACTGTGCCCACTTGCCCAGTGGCACCACTCATAACTTGTTTAATAGTAGTGTAAGTGTACATTTAAAAAAAAAAAAGTTTTTGGACTGTGAAACATCAGTCTGCTTTTATGTGTCAGGCTCACAGCGTATACTGTGCCCACTTGCCCAGTGGCACCACTCATATCTTGTTTAATAGTAGTGTAAGTGTACATTTAAAAAAAAAAAAAAAACTTTTTGGACTGTGAAACATCAGTCTGCTTTTTTGTGTCAGGCTCACAGAGTATACTGTGCCCACTTGCCCAGTGCCACCACTCATATCTTGTTTAATAGTAGTGTAAGTGTACATTTAAAAAAAAAAAAAAAACTTTTTGGACTGTGAAACATCAGTCTGCTTTTTTGTGTCAGGCTCACAGCGTATACTGTGCCCACTTGCCCAGTGCCCCCACTCATATCTTGTTTAATAGTAGTGTAAGTGTACATTTTTAAAAAAAGCACCTGCAGGCGAGGGATGCGATCCGGCTTTGACGAAGTAAAAGGTAAGTATTTTTGTAAAAATAGGGTTTAATGTAAACTTTCATCAATGAAAGTGCCCCTAGTTTTAATAGTATTTTTAAAAACCGGGCACTAATTGATGAAAGTTTACATTAACTTTAAGTTAACTATATAAGTGGCTCTTCCTTTAAAAAAGAAAATTAGATGGATCTTATATTAAGGTTGACTTATATTCACTTGACTTATATTCACTTGATTTTGCATGATATTGGTCAACATTCAAGACCAGGTTGAAACAGATCTTAAAGGGACATTAAACACTAAATGCATGCTAGATAGAATGATGCACTCAAAGAAAAGATTAGTCCATGACTAACATGTAGATGTATTTTTTAAAGTTTTATTAGTTGTTTAAAAAGTGACAAAATAAGTGTAAAGTTTTAGTGTCTATAAAACCCTGGGAGCTGCCATGTTGTAACTTGTGTTACCTTCTCTGCTGTGGCCAATTAGGGTCAGTTATAAATAGGTCACTAGACTGTGCAGCCAATGGCTGTGTGGAATATAACAGTTTTCTGCGCTTCCATTTCTAACAGGAACTGAAAAGCTCACAATTTCAGAATGGAATTACAGGGAAAGAGGACAAAATAAATAATGAAAATATATTGCAGAGTTGTTTTATTATATACAGTTTATCATTTTATATTACGATCTCAAAGTGTTTAATGTCCCTTTAAAGTGAAGCATCATATTGTGTTTATACCTATATTTAACCTCTTTACATTTATTTAAAGGTAAATGAAAGCCAACATTTTTTCTTTTATGATTCAGATAGAACATACAATTTAAAGCAATTTTCCAATTTACTTCTGTTATCAAATTTGCTTAATCTATGTGGTATCCTTTGTTGAAGGAGAGATTTCTCATGCGATTGGTCAGGTGAGAGAAGGGGTGGCATTACACACTCCAGCAAGTGTAAAATTATACATCCGGGCAGCGGACTTACAAGGTTGGCTGCCCATTAGATGCAAAGCTGCGCAGATAGGTTCTCAAGTTTTGAACATAGTCCGCACAGCCTTAATAAATGGTGCCCATATACTAAAATAGATGATTAGAGTGCTGGGAAAATAAAATACCAGAAATAGCTGAAGCCTGAAACATACTATGGTTTGTCTGATACTGCTTTACTTATACTACTTGAACAGGGAAACGTATTGTCATAACAGAGACACATTGAAATGGTATAATTATCAACCAGCAGCTGATAATTAAATATATATTTTCAGGATAAAATTGCCATATAGATTTATATCAAGCAAAACTGTGCATAGATTTACAAGATGGTTCTGTTGTTTTAATTCTAAGTATTGCGCCTGCTGCATGTGCAGCATTGTCTAATGATAGTCTTTAGTTTCTTTACTTTGATTGCTAGCACCTGCTCAGACTATGCTCTGTTCACTTCAAGCACCTGGCAGGAAAAAGATGGGCAAAGCTATATCCTTTACATGCACACAGTATGTGCTCTGTCACAGCTGCAAGCAGAGAACTATGGTGTGCCAAACTAACAAAAAAAATCATTTTTATTTTCTGCCTTTAAAAAAAATTCATAATAATGGTGTCCGTTTGATTATTTCTGAAAACAATGGGCAAAAAAAAGTCAATGATCTTAATGATATTAAAAAAGGATGGTCAAGGGCATTGTTTCATTTTTATTTTTTAAATTAAAGAATAAAATACTAGATGAAATGTATTAAGATTGTTCATTGTCACTATTTGTCTGCTGTTCAGGGTGGAAATTAATGTTCCTACCTGCACACCCTGCAGCATGTATAACTCATAAGTGTCCAGGAAAACATGGCCGAGGTGGCAACCTTAATTGTAATCTATACAACTGTCACAGACAGGGGTGTACCACTACACCAATGCCACCTTTGCCCGCAAGGCTCTAAAGGGACAAGGGGTTAATTTCTCCCAAACCCCTATAAACTATAACCAGTATCACTAGTATAAACACTTGGTTAACTAACAATCCTTAACAATCTATTTACTCCAGGCAGGGCTAAACGCCAGCCTCTGCCTCTAACTTGCCACATGCAGAACTATTTGTCCAGCTGCGGCAATTGGGACAGTGCAAGAATGAAAGGGTTAACAGCACAGCATCTCTAGCTAGAGTATCCCAATTACTTACCAGGGCCTACGAGCCACCCAAATTAACCCCCAAATCCTACCTACACTACTCCAAATCTCAATGTTCACAAATATTTACGGCTACTACCAGCTTGCCACAAACAGAGCTACTTGCCAAACTGTGACGGCAGGGGTAATGCGGGCATTAAAAGGTTAACCTAGTAGGGTCACCAGCTGGCTTATCGCAAATCCTTTCCAGGGCATGAGAGCCAATCCACATGAATCCCCAAAATCCTACATACACCTCCCCAAACATGAACATGCACTGCCACCACCCAAAAACGTATTGCTCAGGGGGTTTTGGGCTACCCATAAGTTACAAATATATACAAATAATACTTTGGTAACTTTATTTCCAAACAATGAATTCTGTTTCTAGAGCCCAAAGACAGATCTGATTGAATTTATAGTTTAAACTGAAGAAAGGGTTCACAGTGCATAAAATGATTAAAAAGAACTACATGAAATTGTATGGTATATCCTCAATAGGTTTTAACTGTATACATGCTACAATGGGCTACAGAATTTTGTTGCGCCTTCAATTATGATGTTAATAAAATAATCATTGGAAGAAGAAGAATATGGAATGGCTATTTCTTGATATCTAAAGCATTAGCATTTGCATTTTATTAAATTTACTTCCCCAAATACCAAGCACATTTCTAGAAAAGTGTTTTTTTTTTGTTTTGTTTTTTTATAAACCTCAGGATCATTTAGACAAAGGGGTTATTAAAGCCATGAAACTGCTCTGGACAAAATCCCTATACAGTTTTATTTATTTTATGGTAGAAAAAAAGTTATTCTGCCTCTAACACTGTTAATAATACTTATTACTCTGGGAATATTATACCAAATCAAATCTTTATCTGAAGTTTACATTAGTCTGATACCTAACCCAGAAATAACCCAGTGTTGTTTGGCCTATGGAGACCAGATTCACTCCTGAATGAGGATTATAAGATATTTTTTTATGAAAATAATCAATAGACTAAATGACATAGCAACAATTTTATTCAAACCCAGATCAAACTGCATTTTTAAAATCTTAATTCTTTGCACTAAACAATGATAAGAAAACTGTTATTTCTTTCCTTACAATCAGTGAGGCATAATAACCTAATCTTTCTGATTAGCAGAGTGGTTGTTTGACGTGTTCATTTTTTATGTCTCTAGGTTACTTCAGTGTTTCTGCAAATTCAATAATATTATTTTTTTTCTTTTAAAACAAAATACAGGTTATGCTCATTAGCATACATTTACATAATGGATTGCACAGCAGAATCCAGAAACGAAAGCTGCTAGAACTGATTTTAACCCCTTCAGGGCGGAGGCAATTGTCCAAGTTCGGAACTAAAACAAAACCTAGAGTTTGAACTATCACCTAGATTACAAGTTTTGCGCCTAACAGGGTGCAAAACGAACGCAATAAAAGTTGCGTTATTTCACCCTCCATAGCGCTGCCATTACCAGTTTTCTGAAAAGCCTCCTTGTGCATGCGATATGGTGGCATTAAGCTCCATACCGCACTAAATCCAAGGGCTGCTTTGTCTATGGGGAAAAAAAGTTACATTTAAACCTAACACCCTAACATAAACCCCAAGTCTAAACACCCCTAATCTGCTGCCCCCACATCGCCGCCACTAATAAAAGTTATTAACCCCTATTCCACCGCTCCCCACATCGCGGCCACTATAATAAAGTTATTAACCCCTATTCCTCCACTCCCCGACATCGCCACCACTATAATAAAGCTATTCACCTCTAATCTGCTGCCCTCGACATCACCGCCACTAATAAAACCTATTAACCCCTATTCTGCCGCTCCTCGACATCGTCCCCACTAAATAAAGTTATTAACCCCTAAACCTCTGGCCTCCCACATCTCCGCCACTAAATAAACATATTAACCCCTAAAATGCTGGCCCCCCACATCGCAAAACACTAAATTTAACTATTAACCCCTAAACCTAACACCCCACTAACTTTAAATTAAAATTACAATATAACTATCTTTAAATAAACAAAAACTTACCTGTGAAATAAATATAAACCTAACATTAAACTATAAATTAACCTAACATAACTATTCTAATAAAATAAAAAAACTACAAATTAATATATCTAAATTACACATTTAAAAAAACCTAACACTAAGAAAATTTTTTTAAAAAATCTAAATTACAACTAAAAAAAAAACAAATTCTACGAAAAATTGAAATTATCTAAGTTTACCAAAAATATTAACACTAAAATCACGAAAAATAAAAAACACTAAGATTACAAAAAAATAAATGAAATGATCATAAATAAAAACAACTACAACTAAACTACCAATAGCCCTTAAAAAGGCCTTTTGTAGGGCATTGCCCTAAAGAAATCAGCTTACTTCTAAAAAAATACAAAGTCCCCCCAACAGTAAGACGCAACCACCCAACCAATCCCCAAAATAAAAAAACCTAACTCTAAAAAAACCCTAAGCTACCCATTGCCCCTAAAGGGGCATTTGTATAGGCATCACCCTTAAAAGGGCATTTAGCTCTTTTGCATTGCCCTTAAAAGGGCATTCAGCTCTTTTTTCAAAGTCCAAAGCCTGAATCTTAAAAAAAAAATAAAAAAAAATAAAACTAACCCCAGAAGATCTACTCACGGTTTCTGAAGTCCAGACATCCATCTTCATCCAGGCGGCGACATCTTCATCCATCCCGGGGGCGTCTTCTATCTTCATCCCGGAAGCCGATGCCATCCTGTGCGGAGCGTCCTCTTCATACGGTTGCCGCCGTACACTGAAGTTGAATGCAAGGTAGCCATTTCAAAATGGTGTACCTTGCATTCCTATTGGCTGATTTGATTCTTCAAAACAGCCAATAGGATGAGAGCTACTGAAATCCTATTGGTTGTTCAAATTATCCAATAGGATTTCAGTAGCTCTCATCCTATTGGCTGTTTTGAACGCACGCCGGGATGAAGATAGAAGACGCCACCAGGATGGATGAAGACATGGCCGCCTGGATGAAGACATCACCGCCTGGATGGAGATGGATATCCGGACTTCAGAAACCGTGAGTAGATCTTCTGGGGTTAGTGTGAGGTTTTTTTTTTTTTTTTTTTGGGTAGTTTTTTTTTTTAGATTATGGCTTTGGGCTTTGAAAAATAGCTAAATTCCCTTTTAAGGGCAATGCCCATACAAATGCCCCTTTAGGGGCAATGGGTAGCTAAGGTTTTTTTTAGAGTTGGGTTTTTATTTTGGGGGAATGGTTGGGTGGTGGCTTTACTGTTGGGAGGACTTTGTACCATTTACAAGTAAAAGAGCTGATTTCTTTAGGGCAATGCCCTACAAAAGGCCCTCTTAACCTCTTAAGGACAAGGTAATTTTTCAATTGTCTTACCCTTAAGGACCAGGGCTATTTTTAAATTGCTGCTGTGTTTGTGTTTAGCTTTAATTTTCCTCTTACTCATTTACTGTACCCACACATATTATATACCGTTTTTCTCGCCATTAAATGGACTTTTTAAAGATACCATTATCTTCATCATATCTTATAATTTACTTTAAAAAACACACACTTTTTCTAACTTTGACCCCCAAAATCTGTTACACATCTACAACCACCAAAAAACAACCATGCTAAATAGTTTCTAAATTTTGTGCTGAGTTTACATGTTCTTAGCTTTTTTTGCAAGTTATAGGGCAATAAATACAAGTAGCACTTTGCTATTTCCAAACCAATTATTTTTAAAATTAGCGATAGTTACATTGTAACACTGATATCTGTCAGGAATTCCTCAATATCCCTTTACGTGTATATTTTTTTTTCTAGTAGACAACACAAAGTATTGATCTAGGCCCATTTTGGTATATTTCATGCCACCATTTCACCGCCAAATGCGATCAAATAAAAAAAAAAAATTCTAACTTTTTCAAACTTTTTCACAAACTTTAGGTTTCTCCCTGAAATGATTTACAAACAGCTTGTGCAATTATTGCACAAATGGTTGTAAATGCTTCTCTGGGATCCCCTTTCTTCAGAAATAGCAGACATATATGGCTTAGGCGTTGCTTTTTGGTAATTAGAAGGCCGCTAAATGCCACTGTGCACCACACTTGTATTATGCCCAGCAGTGAAGGGGTTAATTAAGTAGCTTGTAGGGTTAAATTTAACTTTAGTGTAGTGTAGTAGACAACTCAAAGTATTGATCTAGGCCCATTTTGGTATATTTCATGCCACCATTTCACCGCCAAATGCGATCAAATAAAAACATTGTTAACTTTTTCACTAACTTTAGGTTTCTCACTCAAATTATTTACAATTAGCTTGTGCAATTATGGCACAAATGGTGGTAAATGCTTCTCTGGGATCCCCTTTCTTCAAAAATAGCAGACATATATGGCTTTGGCGTTTCTTTTTGGAAATTAGAAGGCCGCTAAATGGCACTGTGCACCTCACTTGTATTATGCCCAGCAGTGAAGGGGTAATTAAGTAGCTTGTAGGTAGCTTGTAGGGTTAATTTTAGCTTTAGTGTAGAGATCAGCCTCCCATCTGACACATCTCACCCCTTGATTCCTCCCTGACCCCCCTCAAACAGCTCTCTTCCCTCCCCCACCTCACAATTGTCACCGCCATCTTAAGTACTGGCAGAAAGTTTGCAAGTACTAAAATAAAAGGAATTTTATTTATTTATTTATTTATTTTTATATATTTAATTCAGCAGTGATGGATCCCCCCTTAGCTCCCAACCTTCCTAATCCCACTTGATCCCCCCCCCATACAGCTCTCTAACCAACCCCCTCTACCTATTCTCCACCCAGTTTGCTCAAAACGAATTACCAGTTTGTTGAAACACTTATTTCTATATTTCTGTAGTGTAGCAGCCCCCAACCCCCTACCCTCCTAGATCCCTTTAGAATTTATTTCCCACCCTCTTCCTCCCTCCACCTCCACCTCCATCTACCTCCACCTCCACCCTTACCGGACTAAATAGAGCGCAAATTAGGGGCTAATAACTTTATTGAATAGTCGCAATGTGGGTGGGCAGCAGATTAAGGGTTAATAGGTTTAATTTAGTGTTTGTGATGGGGGAGGGTGACGGTTTAGGGGCTAATAGGTAGTTCATGGGTGTTAGTGTACTGTGTAACAGGTTAGTTATGAGTTTTGTGAAACATTTTTGTTATACAAAATCCATAGCTACTGCTTTCAGATGGCGGTATGGATCGTGTCTATGGATAGGCTGTAACGCAAGCATTTTAGCTTACCACACAACCTGTAATGCCAGCGCTATGGAAATCCCACGCAAAACATCATTTTTTTTAGTGCGGGATTGACGTTGTGTTACAGGCTAAAATGCTTGCAGTATAGCTATACCGACATGACTCCCAATAGTGCGTTACTGCTTTTACACTGAAATTGCCATTTTTTCAGCATTAAACGCCGCAATGCAAAACTCGTAATCTAAGTGTATGTTTGTTCCACCATAATTTGTCTCTTTCACATTAAGTGCACCCACCCTTATTATACATTTTTTTAGAGGACAAATAGGGCTTTCTTTTAACATCAAATATTTATATATAAACTATAATTTTATATAAATAAAATCTAAATATGGGAGAGGACTTCCGGTAGGCGGGACTAGCGGTCGGCAGCAGGGAGTAAGAGCTCTGTCAGTTTCGGACAATAAAAAGCATTAAAGCGTAATCTTCTGCTACCGTCCATCTTCCCCACAGCTGCACCTTGCTGGGTTATCAGACACGGAAACTCACCAGACGACAGCAAAATTGTGAAGGGCCTTCTATTGGCCCCAGCCTCTGGTAGCGATACCGCAACACCCGCCACATGATCCACCATCTTGTGTCCTACAAACCCACTCCAGCCCGGGAAACATCAGTGGCCAACCTCCCTACTGTACATACCCCAGTACCTAGTGCATACACAGGTAGACTAGCAGACGAGACAACACATCGTCCTGTGGCATAGCTCACTGTGCTGCAGTGCTCCCCTGCTTGGGAGGGCACCTCTCTACTCAGAGGACCGTCACTCCCTATGGTGAGCAAAGATTCTGTGCCCATATGTTACTTATATGATCTTCTGATTTACACACACAGCGGCTATAGAGTTGGAAGATTGACTTTGTTTCAATTGTTCTCTGTATATACTAACATTGTGCATCAGTGATGGTATAGATACCCTAACGTGACACTGACTGATACTCTCAGTGGATTTATCCTGCCCTGCCTTCACACTCACAAAATTACCGTAGACCCCTTCATAAGGCCTAGAAATTGAGAGGGGCACACTGACAGGAAGGGGGAAGGACAATATTTACCACCATTAAACACATCCACGTGGTTAATCTATATTTAGGATTTTTCTTTGGGCCTTGTGACTTGAGAAGCCTGCTGACACAGTATTGACATACTAAGGGAATACATGAAAGTCGACAAGTACTTTTTCAAATTATCGCCTAGCCCATCACAAACCAAAACCCTCAGATAGGCAAAATCTGCCACACAGCAGAAATACAGCAGAAATACATGATGAAAGTCATTCCTAAACTGGTTGCTCGGAATCACACTCTGGAAACCATTCTTCTCTTATACAAGACTTAAATGACTTTTTTCTACCTAAAATGATAATCTAACAAGCAAAGTGAGGCAGTTTTCAATGTGTCTCTCAGCCGCTGAGACCAGAATATCAGGTGTGGAAGACAGACAATCCTGCACAGATATTTCACATAAAAAAGTCCTAAAGCAGAATCAATACTTAATGAATAGGGTCGAAGACCTAGAAAACAGAAGCAGCCGTAACAATCTTCATATTGTTGGAGTACCAGAGGCAATAAAAGGCAAAGCACTAATGGAATTTGTATCTTTCACATTTCCTAAACTTCTGGGTATTGTTGATGACTGGCACCCTATTGATGTAGAGAGGGCGCACAGAGTGGGCCCAGAGACCCCAATGGAGATTAGTACCAAACTCCGTCAAATAATATTTAAGTGCCTTAACTTTCAAGAAAAAACTCTACTTCTTCGGGCCTACAGAGAGAAAAAAGAAGTCAAACATGAAGACACTCATCTTCTAATGTTTCAAGACTACTTCGCTGAGGTTACTAAAAAGAGAAAAGATTTTGCTCCATACTGCACAAAGCTGCATGACCAAGGCCGCCAAGTAGCACTGCTATATCCGGCCAAACTTCGCCTCAACTCCTTATGGCCCAAAATTCTTCCATACCCTCAGGCCTTGGAATCCTTTTTGGAGATAGAACAATGTCAAGCTTCCATCTGAGATGGGGCCTTTACAGTTCCTGGACTAATACTTGAAGCAGAGACTGCGCCCTTGTACTTGAAAGTTATACGTAATGTATACCTCTAATTTTTATTTGATGTTGCTTTTTAAAAAATACAGATAGTATTGTTTATGTTAGTGTTTGAGATCTGCACTATTATTTTTGTTACTACTTACATTTTGAAGACTTGTTCTTTCCCTAGGATAGGTTAAAGGAACAATATACACTCATTTTCATATAACTGCATGTAATAGACACTACTAAAAAAAATAATATGCACAGATACTGATGTAAAATCCAGTATAAAACTGTTTAAAAACTTACTTAGAAGCTCTCAGTTTAGTTCTGTTGAAAGGGTAGTTGGAAAGCCCACTGCAAGTGGCAAATAAGACCCCCCCTCCCCCTTCGTTTGCATATGAAAAGACTTTTACACAAACAGGAGCAAGCTGGAGAAGGTAGCTCATGGTATTCTCATAAAACATTGGGACTTGGTTAGGAGTTTGAAAAATCAGAGCAATGTTATTTAAAAATAAGCAAAACTATACATTTAAAAAAAAACCTTTATGGGCTATATAAATAGATAATCTACAAAACATTTATGCAAAGAAAAAATGAGTGTATAATGTCCCTTTAAAATATGTTTACTTTAGTCAATCAACATTAAAATATCTGAGGCATGCAAATAAGTCGCAACTCAGGTTTACTGATGTAACAAGACCATTGAGGCCTCTTACTATTACCCATCACGGTTGTTGTTGTTCTTATGCTTTTTGTTTCCTTTTTTTTATTTTATTAATGTTTTGTTTGCTCAAACCTTGCCATATTGCACAATTTGTCCATGATGTTAGAACTATATCATTTATTGTATTGTATTTATACATTTCAATTCTCCGTTATCTATCTATATTTTTTTTTCTTCCTCGCTCCTCTCCCTCCTACTTACCCTTGTCTCTTTAGGAATTTTTAATGACACAACCTTTTCACATGGAACGTAGGTGGTATTAACTCCCCTATAAAACAAAATTCAATATTGATCCATTTACGTAAATTGAATGCTGATATTGCATACCTACAGGATACTCATTTGGTGGATGGGGAACATGGGAAGCTACGGTCGGATTGGGTGGGGAAGACAGTGTATCTTTCCTACCAAAGCTCTAGCAAAGGTCTATCCATTCTATTTGGTAAATGCTTACAGGTAGATATCCATAACACTATAAATGATCTAGATGGTAGATACCTCATCACCCAAGTTTCCATTAACTCTATTGCATACACTTTATGCAATATCTATGCTCCCAACACTAAAACTATGTCTTTTTGGAAAAAAACTAACTCAAGCCCTTATCCCCTTTGTTGGCACCTGGTTGATAATTGGAGGGGACTTTAACCTATCCCCACACCCTTTGATTGACATAACATGGCTACAAGACAAAATTACTTCTAAGAGATTACCAAATTATAAGGGTAAATTCGAAAATAAAGTATTTGGCTTGCTTGTTAATTATTTGGCCGTGTGTGACATTTGGTGTAGACACCCCGAGGATAGGGATTTTACTTGCCTGTCTAAGGCCAACTCTTCTCTGTCACAGATAGCCCTCTTTCTGATTACAGACTCCCTGATTTCCCAGGTCCACTCTGACAAAATCCACAATATAGTGATCTCTGATCATGCCCCAGTAGCACTGTCCATAGGTTATGCTCCGAAACGCCCTAACAGGAACTGTCTGTGCTTCCCCACATATCTAATCACTTCTGATGCCTTTCAAAAATATCTCACGCATGCTTGGAATGACTATTGCACTGATAACTTGCCACATTTATCTAACCCTTTGTTATTTTGGGAAGCTACTAAGGCAGTTATATCTGGTCACATCATCTCATATCTTGCGGATCTTAAACGCAAAACCCGCTATAGACATAACACCTTACGGACTAATTTATGCCAAACTTACTTGGATTATTATACATTCAAATCACATGCCCCATATGACAACTATATAGCGCCTAAAGCAGAATTAGATGCCTTTGTAAAACAAAATGTAGCCTCTGGTCTTTTAAAAACGGCAAGTAAATCTTATCGTTTTGGCAATAAACCTGGTAGGCTTTTAGCTACACTGGTAATAACTAGGGGGCCAAATTATCATTGTGCGAGCAGACATGATCCGATATTGCGGATCATGTCCGCTGCACATTGATAAATGCCGACAGCATACTCTCTCAGCATTTATCAATGCTACCCCCTGTAGATTCGCCGCTAGCATTTGGTGTCAATCAACCCGATCATCCATACGGAGCTTGATAAATTTGCCCCTAGATCGGCTAAAAAGAATATAGCTATGTTAAAGTATGAGGGTAAAACCTTTAGAACCCCAGAGCAATTAGCACAGTGTTACTTTTAAGATTGTAGTAACATTTGACTTAAGAAAAATATACAGTTTTACCTGGGATAAGAAACATAACAATTAGACTTGATGCTTACGTTATGCACCCTATTAGCCCGTCAATGCATACTGGCCTTATGGATTTCCAAAAAAGCACCATCCATAGCCCAATTTAAACAAAAATTGTTTAAACAATTGTTCATTGAGCAATTGGATACCAAATTAGACACCAATCATAGACTGTGTCATTTTTTTAAAAAGTGTTGATGTTTCATTGCTACTCTTCCACCCCTGTCCGACAACATGCTTTACAACCCTTCATCCATCATGAGATTTTTCTAGAAGCTACCCTTGGGGGTGATTGGAATATACCTGAAATGAAACGCTCAGATGCCCTATTATATAATTTGAAACTGTGACGCTAATTGAGGGTTAGGACAATCAATGTGGGGGCGGGGGGAATGGGAGAGAGGGGGAGACACCCTTACCCATTCTTCTCTTTTTTATTTATTTTTTATTTTACTTAAATGTGTTTATGTTATTAGCTAGTTACTGATAGTTACATTCTTTTGTTTAATTATGTTATTAATGTTAAAAATACGCACTCTGTGTGTAACAAAATACTTGAGATCACATGGACTATCTCTCATCCTTGCTAATGCTGGATGGACTCAATCATCTACTGAGATATCATCAAAATGACACTACAAACGTACTCAACTGAAGAATGTTCTTTATGTATGATCCTTGCGTATTCAGCTACTTACACATTGTATAATGTTCAAGTGTAACCATGTTTCTTTGTTTTTTATATGTGATCTCAAATAAAGATAATTTAAAAAAATAATAATCTAAATGTGGGAAATTAAGAAATGTTATGTTTTCTAAGCTATTTTATTGTGGATATCATAATCCTGATAGATTTTACTGCAATAAAACACCCATATTTGTGTTCAGCTATGTCCCACAAGTACAACAATACCCCCATGTACAGGTTTTATGAGGTTTCGGGAAGTTACAGGGCCAAATAAGGGGCCTGCCTATTTACATGGCAATTTGGCCCATTGATTTTCTGGGCCTATATCGCCTTTGAGACATTATGGCAGCTCAATAATGAGAATTACCCCCATCATGGCATACCATTTGCAAAAGTAGACAAAACAGGGTATTCTAAATGGCTATGATCTAATCTTCTTTTACAGCCACTTAGTCACAAAACCTGGCCAAATTTAGTGGTCATATTTTATTTTTAGTTTATCACACAAACACAGCCCTTTTATTATTTAGATCATTCTTAGATGCTTTACTGCTACAACATATTTATGTTTAGCAATGTCCCACAAGCACTATGATACCCCCCATGTACAGGTTTTATAGGTTTCAGAAAAATACAGGCAAAATATGGGGCCTGCCCATTTAGATGGAAATTTTGCACATTGATTTTCTGGGCCTATGTTGTCTTTGACATATTATGGCAGTCCAGGAATGAAAATGATCCATCTTGGCATACCATTTGCAAAACTAGACAACCCTGGGTATTTCAAAATGGGTATGTCCATACTTTTTTTTTAGATAACTCAGGATATTCTATTGTATACTGTACTAAAAATAAAATACTGTTTGTAAAAAAAATAACATGACTGAATTTGAATTTTTATATACATTTTGTTTACATTCATTATTTCTTATGCATGGCTCACATTATTCCTTATCTCACAAACTGGTAATGCAGCATTCTGCTTACTGAGAATGAAAGCAATGTAATCGATTTTGACAGAACTAACTTAGCCACTCCATTTTACTTCAAAGATCTCTTTAGAATATTCAATTACATGTGAGTATTTTCACTCAAGAAGTAAACAAATAGGTCAAATGGCTAGGGAGTTTGCCTCAAGCCATATAACTTTACACAAACAGAATAAAGGAAACTAATTACCACTGTCTTTTCTATCAGATGGTATTAAAGGGATGTTCTAGCATAAAAATTAATGTTATAATTTGTTAAAGCATTTTATTTCTAAAGACTATTATCCCTGCTAATATGGTATGTGTAATCCCTACAAAGACCTCCCACATAACAAGGTATATGTATATATGTTTCCATCTGGTGAGTGACTTTAACTATGTATATTAACTCCTTTTCTGAAGTAAAAGTATAGTTTGCATAAACCTAGTAAATAGATGTATAATCATTTAGAAAATTAGTTTTAATACATTGATGTCACATTATGATACTGAATAGGTTAAAAAACCTATTTGTCATCCATTATTACACTGAACATTTTATAAACAGTTAATAGATTCACACGTCATTGAATTCCAATATGGATCCAATTATGGGCCAGATTACGAGTGGCGCGCTAACAGTTACACAAATGCCTTAGATTTGCAAGCATATCCCTTACACGTTTCTAAGGATATCTTCCTTCTTCATCAGAGGGTTTAAACCCTCTAATGAAGAAGAAACGATATCCTTCAAAACGATACACTTGCAAGTCTAAGGCCTTTTTTATTTTCATCTTTATTGAACATTTGATGTTTTTAATTGTTATTAATAGGGGATGTAACCACTGACTCATTAGTATATTACCTGTGAACTCTATTATCCACTAAAGGCTGATACAGATTGGGGCACAGTCAGACACAGACATAATACGGAGAGTTCTTTTAACAATATGCTGTATACATATCTCACATGTTTGAGGTTGATAAATGAGAGTATATGACTATGTCTTATATTGCTGTCTAAACATAAAAAAATATTATTGAACTATCTTTGTGCACTCTCCCTTCTATAACGTTGTGGTGCCATCTAAAAAATGGGAATGACACAAGTTGACCACCTATTTATTCCCAATTCTACAATACTCCAAAAGACTAGGAAGGCTATCAGTCACAGGGATACAGTCCACACTGCACCAGAGGCCTCTCCCTCATAAATGCAGCAATTTACCTCATATCGATTGAAGTAATTTCTAGTAAGTGATACCAAATCAGGATTATTTTGTGACCTGTACTTCTTGAAAGAGACTATTGAATTTGTTGTTCATCTTAGCTCTAAAATAATCTTTTGTTCATACATTTCACTTTCTGGATATTCTATATCCATATTAGTTTAGTTGCACAATGCTTTAGTTCTAACAACCCATATTCATTTCCGTCTCAATAGAGCATTTGCTCTAATAATTAAACTACTTCTGTATAGTGCAGAAATTAATATTGCTTGATAATATATTCAGAGTGGACTTGTGTCCACCTTGAATTGAAGCATTCCACTTCACACACACACACATATATATATATAACATTGGCATTGAAAATAATTGCATTATTGATATAGGGCCAGATTACAAGTGGAGTGCTAAATATCACTTTTGTGAAAGCGATATTTGCGCTCCACTGTGGAATACCAGCACACGCTAATGTGCACTGGTATTACAAGTTGACAACAATGCATTGGCGAGCCTGCATTCGCATTGCTGGGAAGCATTGCATTCATGAGAGCGCACTTCCATAGGCTCCAATGTCTGACGGCATGAGAATTAGCACATCGTCAACTTGTAATACCAATGCACATTAGCGTGTGCTGGTATCATTCAGTGGAGCGCAAATATTGATTTCACGAAAGTGATATTTAGCGCTCAGGAGAGTGCACTTCCATAGGCTCTAATGTCTGTAAGCATGAAATCTAGCACAGCAAAGGGGGTAAGTCACACAGTGATGGCAGCAAATTGTAAATATATACTGTATGTATTTATATTTACTAGGAACACACAGTTCTCATGTATTTTTTCTTAACACCCCACCCCCGCCAACTTTGCCCCCAAAATACTGCCTAGTGCAGTTATTTTATTAAAAAAAAAAAAAATACACTACACTGTATTTTGGGAGCATTAGGGGCACATTTATAAAATTAACCAGAGAGGGCGGTAGCAATAACCAGCCACTTGCAAATTTGCCCGTTCGCGGACAAGCAATAAATTAGAACTCCACTTGTAATCTAGCCCATAATGTATTATATGCATTATTTATCGTTGACAATATTTACATTAAATACACAGTAAAAAACATTATTAAATATTAAAATTGATTTAAAATTATGCTTAAAGTTTTAAGTTGTTTGAGTGGAAAGGGTTTCAAATGGGATATACTGTATATGTGTACGTATAAAAAGGTTTTAGGCCTTTTTTCCCTTAATATTTTTTTAGGTCTGTGTGTAAAATGTTTTTTTTTTTTTTCATAACAATACAAAAAAAAATGGGCTAGCAAAACACTTGCATACAGGTGAGTTAAATTGCATGCGTCTCATACTATTTTCTCCCTGAGAAAAGGGAGAGAAAAGAAGGGGAGGGGAGAAAAGGGAGGGAAAGGAAGAATGAAGAGAGAGAGAGAGAAGAGAAAAGTGGGTAGGGAGAGGAGAAAAGAGGGAGGGAAAGAAAGGAGTCAAAGAAAAGGGAGGGAGTTGAGAGAAAGAAGGGAGGGAGGGAAAGAAGGGAGGGAGGGAAAGAAGGGAGGGAGGGAGGGAGGGAGGGGAAAGAAAGAAAGAAAGAAAGAAAGAAAGAAAGAAGGGAGGGAGAGAGAGAGAGAGTTGAGGGAGGGAGGGAGGGAGAGAGATGAGGGAGGAAGGGAGGGAGAAAGGGAAAGAAGAGAGAGAAGAGGAAGGGAGGGAAAGAAGAATACACTATGAAACAATCACTGCCCTTCGCATGCAACAACATACAGTAATTACCATCAGTCAAGTAATGAAACTTTTTAAGTGTCCGTTTACTATATACTTTGTGGGTTCATGAATGCATAAAAAGCTAGCTATTAGTCGCTAACATACATTAGCACTGAGAGTTTATGATTAGACATCACAAGCTGATCTAAGCAGTGCACAGACGCATCCAGTCTGTTAGTTGCTAAGACCTGCAATAAGCACTGCGCTCGCAAACCCACCACAGCTGACAAGGGGAGGTAGCATATTGGCACAAGGTCCTCTCCTCCAGACTCACCTTGTAAGGGGATATCCCCGGGCAAGTTTCTCACCAAGAACGCTTCCACTACAAAAATGCCGGCAGCTCTAAATGAAGCAATGGTTTAAAGGAGCACTGCCTATGAAGAACGACCTTAATCAGCGCACGCGCCTTGTCTTCTCTGTAAAAGCCTGCACTTTATAGCTCACTGTACTGTATGCTGGCTTTTAGGGGGAGGTGCTGCCCCTCCCAAATCTGCTGCCCTAGGCACCGGCCTTGTTGGCCTAGGCCATAATATGCCCCTGATGTCTCAGTTATATACACCTCTCACTACGAATGTATTGCTGGTATCCAGTAGAGGTAACTGCAAACTCAATGTAGTATTCTAAGAAGTATTGAGCAATTTGTCCTTGATGCTTAGTTCTTATTGCAAATTTACAGTATGGTCTCAAAACAGCTGTTCAGTCTTCTGTATTATCTCCACGAGTTTCAGGTGTGACAAAATGGTCACATGACCTTGGCTCATCCAATCAGCGCTTGCCCTTAGTGGCTGATGCTGTGATATAGTGCACGCACTTACAAAAATTCTTAGTTGCAATTTCAAAGTACTGTGGCTGATTTTATGGATGTAGGCAAATTATTCCTACCCTCTCTGTGCCAGGAACAACTTTTCTTGCTGCATTGGCACTAGCAGATCCTGGAAACCAAGCCTAGTTTGGTCCCTCTGCTTTCAAGAGCAGTCCTTTCAAGTTGAGTCATTCTATGCGTTTCGACTGAAAAGCCTTTATCAAAATACTCCCCTTCAGCTCTTTCCTGTTTATAAAGATATCTTCCTTAATTGATCCTGGATTTTCATGTACCTGATTAGTTCTTGATATTTTCAATATATTACTGCACTTCGTGATTGTGGATACCTTGTTCACTTCATCCGAATGTTATCTGGATACATTTTATCACACTGTTTACCTAATGTTTGTCTTTCTGAAATACATTTCTATTTCATTAGCAAAGTCTCCTTTGAAAGTTGTTGCAGTCTCATATTACACTATGTTGAGAGGTCTTTATCTAGAGAATAAAAATGAATCAATAAAAATAAATCAGTACAATAGTCCACAAAAATATATAAAATATATAAAAGCATATACTTTAGTATGAGCAGTGTAGAGATACATCATATAGTGTAAATAATATAAGGAATCAGTGTATAGACACACAAAATTTGCTTTACTTTCACTTTACTCTAGTTCTTTAGTCGTACAAACCCGTTGCGTGCTAATTTAGTTTGCGTGTGAGCAAACACTTTTAATTTAAACTTGTAATATGCACGCATATTAGTGCAGTCGCAATATTGGTTATCGCAACCCGCACTAACATCAGCTCCCACTATGTATGTAAAAAAATAATTTGTATAATATTTTTATTTGATATTCAATGCAAATTGAAAGGTTTGATTTTAGTAAAGTCATGTTATCTATACACATTAATGTGTTTTCAGTATCTGATACTGATGTGATAACTTTATTTTCTAATAAAGTTATCACATACATAGAGATTATAGAATATGATTTGATCATATGTGTATGGTGAGAGTTTAAGGATGTGATTAAATAATGCAGTTCTAAAGTAGCTTGAGTAATTATAAAAGCTGTCATTATTCAGTGTTTGCATGCTTTAGAATTTTGATTATATTTAATATTTTACAGTGACTAAATGCTATGGTGTTATAGTTTTATGAAATTGAGTTTACAATATCATGCTGAATATGAGAATGAGCCAAAATATTTAGGCAGACAAGAGGAGGTCCCGGGGGCGCAAAACCATTTAATAAATTAGATTATAGAACAGTAGTAGACTAAGAAAATGTATAACTACAAAATATAAATCACAAGAGGCACATAATTTAACCCCTTAAGTCCAGATGGCAACATGTGGTGATCATCCTCACAAAGAATTCAGCACAGATAAAACCTTACTGCAGCTCCCCTGCACTTTCGCCACATCCCTGGTGGTAATGGGCCAGCATCTCCAGGGGAATTCAGGGATGACAGTGACATCACCAAGGCCAGGAAATGCAGATGTGCCAGTAAAGACCACTGGGCTTAAGGGAGCTGGAAAATGAGGAAAGTATTCAAACCCTTTGTCGGCTCCCTTAAGACATAGAAAACCCCAAGACCCACCTTTTGAAAAGCAATCACCTACTGTGTGAATTGGGAGTACAAAGTAAAAGCACACATTTGGAAAAAAAATTAAAACAATTTGAGATACTCATATTTTTAATGAGGGGTATCAAGGTACTTGCAACACATCATCAAAATGCCTAGAGACCCACAAGAACCCAATTTAAAAGCCATGAAGCCCCTCTTTAAATATAAAGCCCCGATATAAGTTTCAATAGCCAGATGATCACCATAGTGACAGTCATCACATGGTGTGAATAAATGTTCATATATTTTAATAGTGGCTCATATGCAGACACAAGTTGTATAACTTTACCATAAGGCCCCTATTTATATGAGGATAACCCCCTTCTTCTTACTATAGAGTTTAGGGAAAAAATACATAAACTTTTTATTAAAATTTTAATAACAAATACAATTTTCACACTTTATTTTTCAAGGCACCCCAAGTCAAATCATAGTTTTATAATCTATATTACATACCTGAAAGTTGCAGTGTGCAGTTGGTGGCTTGGTGCGATTAGTATTAAACGCTAATTACCTTATATGGGGCTAGCAGAGCATTGATTGGTATTGACAAATGCGGAGAAAAAGTACCTTGTTGTTTTAATTTTTACCTTTCTAGTAAAGAAGTCACAAGATTTACCAACCATGTTTGAATGACTGGTTTCTAAATGGCATTTTAGCTTACTTGGAATCATGTATTCTGGAGCCAAATCTTCAAACACACTACACACTGTGGTCTCTCTTCACCATTGACATTTGTTGATGTAAAGCCAAAATCCATATAATTGTCATCATATTTATGATAGTTCCGCTTCTTCACACCCGCCACAAGTTTGTGGTGTATTCTCTTCATTTTCAGTCCTAGTGTGCTTATTAAATAAAAACTTTTTTAAGCATATAATAACTAACTATTTACTCACAGATCAAGTCATATATTCATGTGATACCATTGTGCATCGTACGCATCTACGCATGTCGCATCTGGGTGAGAACATTCGTGTCTATTCTCAAAACGATACGGTCTCATCAGTGCTCTTGTCAGTTGTGCATCATTTATGAGCACTTTTACGGTTGCAAAAGATGAATATTTCGAGGCACCCCTGCAGGCCAGTCAAGGCACACCAGGGTGCCGTGTGGCAGAGTTTGGGAACAACTCAACTGATATACAGTACATAAAGTAATGGCATAGTTTAAATCTGCATCCTCTCCCGAGAAAAAAAAAATGTTGGGGTTCATCACTGGAAAATGTCTATAAGCAGTTATATATTCATTATTTTTTAATTATTTATTTCTGATATTCAAGACATGTTTATTTAACCCCTTAGTGACCGAGGACGTGCAGGGTACATCTGAAAAAAAAAGGCAGTTAACGCCTGACGACGTACCCTGCACGTCCTCGGCTAAAGTGAGTGCTGGAAGCGATCAAGATCGCTTCCAGGCACTATTACAGTACTGCAGGGATGCCTCGATGTCTGGGCATTCCTGCAGTGCTGTTACGGAGTGCCGGGACCGGAGCGATCACTCCCCCTTGAGTGATCACTTCCGGTTTTGCTCCACGTGGAGCCCGGCAGTGCAGCAGAGCATCGGAAGCGATCGGACACGCTTCCGATGCTCTGCTAGTGTGCTAAGTGCCTCGGTGGGTCGAGGCACTTAGTTAGTATATAAATTAAATAAAAAATGGGAAAAAATAAATAAAATATAAAATAAAAAAGCCCCACATATAGCGCCCCCCCCCCCTCCCCCATGAGGCTTCCAAAATGGCGATGCCCGGTGCATCATGGGGCATCTGGGGGTGTCCCTAGCCTGTCTCACCATAGGGGCAAGCTAGGGTCACCCAATCTGAGCCTTCTTAGAAAAAAAAAATAATAATAATAAAATACCCCATTTGTCTGATCATGTCAATATTTGTAAATATTGACTCTGATCAGTGTGGATCTCCCTCCCTCTCCTCACTTGCCATTTTGTTGGAGAAAGAGAGAGACCTGTATTTTAGCAGAGAGAGATTTATTTCTTTTATTTGTTAAAAAATTTAAAATCCAAAGGCTCTTTTCAGAGCCATTAACCCCTAGCTTGCCAGTGATCACTATAAATCACTGGCAGTAGCACAGCTGCACTTTTTTTTGCTGTCTGTGCATTTTTTTAGGGGTTAATTTTTGTTGTTGTATTTTTTTTAAAAAACTCAAAGGCTCCTTTCAGAGCCATTTAGCTAATTTAATTTAATTTAAAGACTATTTAACCCCTAGCTTGCCAGTGATCGCTATACATCACTGGCATTAGCATAGCTGTACTTTTTTGCTGTCTGTGCATTTTTTAGGGGTTAATTTTTGTTGTTGTAATTTTTTAAAAACCTAAACGCTCCTTTCAGAGCCATTTAGCTAATTTAATTTAATTTAAATAGTATTTAACCCCTAGCTTGCCAGTGATCGCTATACATCACTGGCATTAGCATAGCTGTACTTTTTTGCTGTCTGTGCATTTTTTTAGGGGTTAATTTTTGTTGTTGTAATTTTTTAAAAACCCAAAGGCTCCTTTCAGAGCCATTTAGCTAATTTAATTTAATTTAAAGAGTATTTAACCCCTAGCTTGCCAGTGATCGCTATAAATCACTGGCATTAGCATAGCTGTACATTTTTGCTGTCTGTGCATTTTTTTAGGGGTTAATTTTTGTTGTTGTCATTTTTTAAAAACCCAAAGGCTCCTTTCAGAGCCATTTAGCTAATTTAATTTAATTTAAAGAGTATTTAACCCCTAGCTTGCCAGTGATCGCTATAAATCACTGGCATTAGCATAGCTGTACTTTTTTTAAAAAAAACCCAAAGGCCATTTAGTTAATTTAATTTAAAGAGTATTTAACCCCTAGCTTGCCAGTGATCGCTATAAATCACTGGCATTAGCATAGCTGTACTTTTTTTTAAAAAAACCCAAAGGCCATTTAGTTAATTTAATTTAAAGAGTATTTAACCCCTAGCTTGCCAGTGATCGCTATAAATCACTGGCATTAGCATAGCTGTACTTTTTTTAAAAAAAACCCAAAGGCCATTTAGTTAATTAATTAATTTTGGTTTTCTGTGACAGATACAAAAATGTCACAGAAAAGATATAGTGTTGAGGAGGCGTATGCCATCCTTGCGTCAGAGTCAGATGCCTCTATGTCTGACTCAGACCCCAATTTTGACCCTGCCATATGCTCAGATACATCATTAGATGCAGTCTCAACTGATAGTGATGTATCTGTGGCTGCTAGCCCCCCTGCCAGCCCCCCTGCTAGCCCCCCTGCCAGCCCCCCTGCTAGAAGGAGGCGTGTTGCTGCCATTGCCGCTGAAGAGTGGGTAACGCCTCATCTCCAGAGGCCAGATATCCCACCCTTCACAGCAAATGCTGGCATAAATATAGATGTGGCAGGTTTTAGCCCCCAACAGTTTCTGGAGGTGTTTCTGGGTGATGATGTATTGGGGAACATTGTCGCCCAAACTAATTTATATGCCCATCAGTACCGTGCTGCAAAGCCTGAAACATATTTGGCAAAGCAGCAATGGGCCCCCATCAATGTGCCAGAATTTAAAAAATTCTGGGCATTGACTATGCTGATGGGCATCATAAAGAAACCCTCCGTTCGCTCCTACTGGAGCAGTAGCCCCATCTGCTCTACCCCCATTTTCTCCCAGAGTATGTCGAGGCAGAGATATGAAATGATTCTTCATTTCATGCACTTCAGCGACAACAGCCTGAAGTCTTATAACAGACATATGGGTGGGGTTGATCTGGCAGATCAGCTGCTGCAGCCCTACCTAATTATGCGGAAGACAAGGGCCTGGTACAAAAAGGTTGCAATTTACCTAATGCAGATTGCAACCCACAACGCTTTTTTGTTGTTCAAAAAAGCAAACCCCGGAATGAAACTGACTTTTTTACAATTTCAGCTCCAGATCATTTCGGGGATTTTGTACCATGATGCACCTGCTCCCCGGGCGGTGATGGGAGAGAGCAGAGTTGGGGCTACTCATTTTATTTTTAAAATCCCCCCTACTGCCGCAAAGCAGAGACCACAAAAAAAATGCAGAGTCTGTACCAAGAGGGGGCAGAGAAGGGACACTGTATATCACTGTCCTGATTGCCCTGGACAGCCTGGACTCTGCATTGGGGACTGCTTCAAGCGGTACCATACAATGGTCAATTTTTAAAAAATAAATAAATTTGCTGTTATTTTTTTTTTGTTATGTTTACTGTTAAATTTTTTGTTATTTTTTTACTTTTAATGTGCCAGATTTTTACATTTCACTAATATATTTTTTTTTCTAAAATGGGGCTGTTCTTTTTTTTTTTTTTACAAAAACCCCTGTCAAACCTATGCATGGGGACATAGGTGTACTCAGGGTGCCTAGCAGAAAACAACCTGTAGTATTTTTTTTGCACTAACTTACAACAGTCTCTCCTAAATCATAGTCAAAAAGCAATGTGTGTGTAAAAATGAAAATTGAAAAAATGCCACCATACACTTTCTCCAATTTTTTTAGCTAAAACAGTTACTTCAAATGCATCAAAGCACACCATATACAATACCTTGGGGTGTCAACATTTCAAAAATATGCACATTCATGGCAATAAATAAAAGTGGGGTTTACAATAGGCCCCAAACTAAAGATAGGCCTATCAGAAGAAATACTCTCACTTAATAACTAAAATCACAAGTCATAAAATTGTAACATAACCTTCCCAAAATCCTGGCAAACCTATGCATGGGGGGCATAGGTGTACTCAGGGTGCCTAGCAGAAAACAACCTGAAGTATTTTTTTGCACTAACTTACAACAGTCTCTCCTAAATCATAGTCAAAAAGCAATGTGTGTGTAAAAATGAAAATTGAAAAAATGCCACCATACACTTTCTCCAATTTTTTTAGCTAAAACAGTTACTTCAAATGCATCAAAGCACACCATATACAATACCTTGGGGTGTCAACATTTCAAAAATATGCACATTCATGGCAATAAATAAAAGTGGGGTTTACAATAGGCCCCAAACTAAAGATAGGCCTATCAGAAGAAATACTCTCACTTAATAACTAAAATCACAAGTCATAAAATTGTAACATAACCTTCCCAAAATCCTGGCAAACCTATGCATGGGGGGCATAGGTGTACTCAGGGTGCCTAGCAGAAAACAACCTGAAGTATTTTTTTGCACTAACTTACAACAGTCTCTCCTAAATCATAGTCAAAAAGCAATGTGTGTGTAAAAATGAAAATTGAAAAAATGCCACCATACACTTTCTCCAATTTTTTTAGCTAAAACAGTTACTTCAAATGCATCAAAGCACACCATATACAATACCTTGGGGTGTCAACATTTCAAAAATATGCACATTCATGGAAACAAATAAATTGGGGTATGTTAAAATACCCCCAAAAAGACAATAGGCAAAGAAAATATGTTAAATGTGAAAAAAAAATCACAAACGCATGTTGGACATTTGGCATTACACCCCACGAACAAGCCAAGAAACTTATGCATAGGTGGTATCACTGTACTCAGGAGATGTTGGTGAACACATATTGGGGTCTTCTTTGGCAGTAACACATAACAGGAGCTGAGAATTCATGTCTAAAGTACAATGTGTGTGAAAAATAACACACAAAAAATGACTGCCTAATAGTTTGACAAAGAATTAGTGCATGGAAAGTGTTAAAATACCAGCATTTGAAATACCCTAGGGTGTCTACTTTTCAAAAATATATGGTTTGATGGGGGTAAATTACATTGGCCGGCTTCAGAAATGTCCTACATAGGACATGGGTGCATGGGATGTGAAAATTCCAAGTTGAAAAACTGGAATGCGCCCCCTAAAAATAAGGCCTTTTAGCCCCCAGAGAACCCAACACACCTATACATGGGTGGTATCACTGTACTCAGGAGATGTTGTTGAATACATATTGAGGTTTTTTTTGGCATTAACACATAACAGGGACTGAGAATATATGCCTAAAGTACAACGTGTGTGAAAAATAACACAAAAAAAATGACTACCCAAAAGTTTGACAAAGACTAGTGGTTGAAATAGTGCATGGAAAGTGTTAAAATACCAGCATTTGAAATACCCTAGGGTGTCTACTTTTCAAAAATATATGGTTTGATGGGGGTAATTTACATTGCCCGGCTTCAGAAATGTCCCAAATAGGACATGGGTGCATGATGACAGATATGAAAATTCCAAGTTGAAAAACTGGAATGCGCCCCCTAAAAATAAGGCCTTTTAGCCCCCAGAGAACCCAACACACCTATACATGGGTGGTATCACTGTACTCAGGAGATGTTGTTGAATACATATTGAGTTTTTTTTTGGCAGTAACACATAACAGGGACTGAGAATATATGCCTAAAGTACAATGTGTGTGAAAAATAATGCAAAAAAATGACTACCTAAAAGTTTGACAAAGACTAGTGGTTGAATTAGTGCATGGAAAGTGTTAAAATACCAGCATTTGAAATACCCTAGGGTGTCTACTTTTCAAAAATATATGGTTTGATGGGGGTAATTTACATTGGCCGGCTTCAGAAATGTCCCAAATAGGACATGGGTGCATGATGACAGATGTGAAAATTCCAAGTTGAAAAACTGGAATGCGCCCCCTAAAATTAAGGCCTTTTAGCCCCCAGAGAACCCGACACACCTATACATGGGGGGTATCACTGTACTCAGGAGATGTTGTTGAATACATATTGAGGTTTTTTTGGCAGTAACACATAACAGGGACTGAGAATATATGCCTAAAGTACAATGTGTGTGAAAAATAATGCAAAAAAATGACTACCTAAAAGTTTGACAAAGACTAGTGGTTGAATTAGTGCATGGAAAGTGTTAAAATACCAGCATTTGAAATACCCTAGGGTGTCTACTTTTCAAAAATATATGGTTTGATGGGGGTAATTTACATTGGCCGGCTTCAGAAATGTCCCAAATAGGACATGGGTGCATGATGACAGATGTGAAAATTCCAAGTTGAAAAACTGGAATGCGCCCCCTAAAATTAAGGCCTTTTAGCCCCCAGAGAACCCGACACACCTATACATGGGGGGTATCACTGTACTCAGGAGATGTTGTTGAATACATATTGAGGTTTTTTTTGGCAGTAACACATAACAGGGACTGAGAATATATGCCTAAAGTACAATGTGTGTGAAAAATAATGCAAAAAAATGACTACCTAAAAGTTTGACAAAGACTAGTGGTTGAATTAGTGCATGGAAAGTGTTAAAATACCAGCATTTGAAATACCCTAGGGTGTCTACTTTTCAAAAATATATGGTTTGATGGGGGTAATTTACATTGGCCGGCTTCAGAAATGTCCCAAATAGGACATGGGTGCATGATGACAGATGTGAAAATTCCAAGTTGAAAAACTGGAATGCGCCCCCTAAAATTAAGGCCTTTTAGCCCCCAGAGAACCCGACACACCTATACATGGGGGGTATCACTGTACTCAGGAGATGTTGTTGAATACATATTGAGTTTTTTTTTGGCAGTAACACATAACAGGGACTGAGAATATATGCCTAAAGTACAATGTGTGTGAAAAATAATGCAAAAAAATGACTACCTAAAAGTTTGACAAAGACTAGTGGTTGAATTAGTGCATGGAAAGTGTTAAAATACCAGCATTTGAAATACCCTAGGGTGTCTACTTTTCAAAAATATATGGTTTGATGGGGGTAATTTACATTGGCCGGCTTCAGAAATGTCCCAAATAGGACATGGGTGCATGATGACAGATGTGAAAATTCCAAGTTGAAAAACTGGAATGCGCCCCCTAAAATTAAGGCCTTTTAGCCCCCAGAGAACCCAACACACCTATACATGGGGGGTATCACTGTACTCAGGAGATGTTGTTGAATACATATTGAGGTTTTTTTTTGGCAGTAACACATAACAGGGACTGAGAATATATGCCTAAAGTACAATGTGTGTGAAAAATAATGCAAAAAAATGACTACCTAAAAGTTTGACAAAGACTAGTGGTTGAATTAGTGCATGGAAAGTGTTAAAATACCAGCATTTGAAATACCCTAGGGTGTCTACTTTTCAAAAATATATGGTTTGATGGGGGTAATTTACATTGGCCGGCTTCAGAAATGTCCCAAATAGGACATGGGTGCATGATGACAGATGTGAAAATTCCAAGTTGAAAAACTGGAATGCGCCCCCTAAAATTAAGGCCTTTTAGCCCCCAGAGAACCCGACACACCTATACATGGGGGGTATCACTGTACTCAGGAGATGTTGTTGAATACATATTGAGTTTTTTTTTGGCAGTAACACATAACAGGGACTGAGAATATATGCCTAAAGTACAATGTGTGTGAAAAATAATGCAAAAAAATGACTACCTAAAAGTTTGACAAAGACTAGTGGTTGAATTAGTGCATGGAAAGTGTTAAAATACCAGCATTTGAAATACCCTAGGGTGTCTACTTTTCAAAAATATATGGTTTGATGGGGGTAATTTACATTGGCCGGCTTCAGAAATGTCCCAAATAGGACATGGGTGCATGATGACAGATGTGAAAATTCCAAGTTGAAAAACTGGAATGCGCCCCCTAAAATTAAGGCCTTTTAGCCCCCAGAGAACCCGACACACCTATACATGGGGGGTATCACTGTACTCAGGAGATGTTGTTGAATACATATTGAGGTTTTTTTGGCAGTAACACATAACAGGGACTGAGAATATATGCCTAAAGTACAATGTGTGTGAAAAATAATGCAAAAAAATGACTACCTAAAAGTTTGACAAAGACTAGTGGTTGAATTAGTGCATGGAAAGTGTTAAAATACCAGCATTTGAAATACCCTAGGGTGTCTACTTTTCAAAAATATATGGTTTGATGGGGGTAATTTACATTGGCCGGCTTCAGAAATGTCCCAAATAGGACATGGGTGCATGATGACAGATGTGAAAATTCCAAGTTGAAAAACTGGAATGCGCCCCCTAAAATTAAGGCCTTTTAGCCCCCAGAGAACCCGACACACCTATACATGGGGGGTATCACTGTACTCAGGAGATGTTGTTGAATACATATTGAGGTTTTTTTTGGCAGTAACACATAACAGGGACTGAGAATATATGCCTAAAGTACAATGTGTGTGAAAAATAATGCAAAAAAATGACTACCTAAAAGTTTGACAAAGACTAGTGGTTGAATTAGTGCATGGAAAGTGTTAAAATACCAGCATTTGAAATACCCTAGGGTGTCTACTTTTCAAAAATATATGGTTTGATGGGGGTAATTTACATTGGCCGGCTTCAGAAATGTCCCAAATAGGACATGGGTGCATGATGACAGATGTGAAAATTCCAAGTTGAAAAACTGGAATGCGCCCCCTAAAATTAAGGCCTTTTAGCCCCCAGAGAACCCGACACACCTATACATGGGGGGTATCACTGTACTCAGGAGATGTTGTTGAATACATATTGAGGTTTTTTTGGCAGTAACACATAAAAGGGACTGAGAATATATGCCTAAAGTACAATGTGTGTGAAAAATAATGCAAAAAAATGACTACCTAAAAGTTTGACAAAGACTAGTGGTTGAATTAGTGCATGGAAAGTGTTAAAATACCAGCATTTGAAATACCCTAGGGTGTCTACTTTTCAAAAATATATGGTTTGATGGGGGTAATTTACATTGGCCGGCTTCAGAAATGTCCCAAATAGGACATGGGTGCATGATGACAGATGTGAAAATTCCAAGTTGAAAAACTGGAATGCGCCCCCTAAAATTAAGGCCTTTTAACCCCAGAGAACCCAACACACCTATACATGGGGGGTATCACTGTACTCAGGAGATGTTGTTGAATACATATTGAGGGTTTTTTTGGCAGTAACACATAACAGAGACTGAGAATATATGCCTAAAGTAGAATGTGTGTGAAAAATAATGCAAAAAAATGACTACCTAAAAGTTTGACAAAGACTAGTGGTTGAATTAGTGCATGGAAAGTGTTAAAATACCAGCATTTGAAATACCCTAGGGTGTCTACTTTTCAAAAATATATGGTTTGATGGGGGTAATTTACATTGGCCGGCTTCAGAAATGTCCCAAATAGGACATGGGTGCATGATGACAGATGTGAAAATTCCAAGTTGAAAAACTGGAATGCGCCCCCTAAAATTAAGGCCTTTTAGCCCCCAGAGAACCCGACACACCTATACATGGGGGGTATCACTGTACTCAGGAGATGTTGTTGAATACATAT
This sequence comes from Bombina bombina, assembly GCF_027579735.1. NCBI lineage: Eukaryota > Metazoa > Chordata > Amphibia > Anura > Bombinatoridae > Bombina > Bombina bombina. Next base: position 162,516,667 of record NC_069504.1, on the reverse strand, counting down.
TGAGGTTTTTTTTGGCAGTAACACATAACAGGGACTGAGAATATATGCCTAAAGTACAATGTGTGTGAAAAATAATGCAAAAAAATGACTACCTAAAAGTTTGACAAAGACTAGTGGTTGAATTAGTGCATGGAAAGTGTTAAAATACCAGCATTTGAAATACCCTAGGGTGTCTACTTTTCAAAAATATATGGTTTGATGGGGGTAATTTACATTGGCCGGCTTCAGAAATGTCCCAAATAGGACATGGGTGCATGATGACAGATGTGAAAATTCCAAGTTGAAAAACTGGAATGCGCCCCCTAAAATTAAGGCCTTTTAGCCCCCAGAGAACCCGACACACCTATACATGGGGGGTATCACTGTACTCAGGAGATGTTGTTGAATACATATTGAGGTTTTTTTTGGCAGTAACACATAACAGGGACTGAGAATATATGCCTAAAGTACAATGTGTGTGAAAAATAATGCAAAAAAATGACTACCTAAAAGTTTGACAAAGACTAGTGGTTGAATTAGTGCATGGAAAGTGTTAAAATACCAGCATTTGAAATACCCTAGGGTGTCTACTTTTCAAAAATATATGGTTTGATGGGGGTAATTTACATTGGCCGGCTTCAGAAATGTCCCAAATAGGACATGGGTGCATGATGACAGATGTGAAAATTCCAAGTTGAAAAACTGGAATGCGCCCCCTAAAATTAAGGCCTTTTAGCCCCCAGAGAACCCGACACACCTATACATGGGGGGTATCACTGTACTCAGGAGATGTTGTTGAATACATATTGAGGTTTTTTTTGGCAGTAACACATAACAGGGACTGAGAATATATGCCTAAAGTACAATGTGTGTGAAAAATAATGCAAAAAAATGACTACCTAAAAGTTTGACAAAGACTAGTGGTTGAATTAGTGCATGGAAAGTGTTAAAATACCAGCATTTGAAATACCCTAGGGTGTCTACTTTTCAAAAATATATGGTTTGATGGGGGTAATTTACATTGGCCGGCTTCAGAAATGTCCCAAATAGGACATGGGTGCATGATGACAGATGTGAAAATTCCAAGTTGAAAAACTGGAATGCGCCCCCTAAAATTAAGGCCTTTTAGCCCCCAGAGAACCCGACACACCTATACATGGGGGGTATCACTGTACTCAGGAGATGTTGTTGAATACATATTGAGGTTTTTTTGGCAGTAACACATAAAAGGGACTGAGAATATATGCCTAAAGTACAATGTGTGTGAAAAATAATGCAAAAAAATGACTACCTAAAAGTTTGACAAAGACTAGTGGTTGAATTAGTGCATGGAAAGTGTTAAAATACCAGCATTTGAAATACCCTAGGGTGTCTACTTTTCAAAAATATATGGTTTGATGGGGGTAATTTACATTGGCCGGCTTCAGAAATGTCCCAAATAGGACATGGGTGCATGATGACAGATGTGAAAATTCCAAGTTGAAAAACTGGAATGCGCCCCCTAAAATTAAGGCCTTTTAACCCCCAGAGAACCCAACACACCTATACATGGGGGGTATCACTGTACTCAGGAGATGTTGTTGAATACATATTGAGGGTTTTTTTGGCAGTAACACATAACAGGGACTGAGAATATATGCCTAAAGTAGAATGTGTGTGAAAAATAATGCAAAAAAATGACTACCTAAAAGTTTGACAAAGACTAGTGGTTGAATTAGTGCATGGAAAGTGTTAAAATACCAGCATTTGAAATACCCTAGGGTGTCTACTTTTCAAAAATATATGGTTTGATGGGGGTAATTTACATTGGCCGGCTTCAGAAATGTCCCAAATAGGACATGGGTGCATGATGACAGATGTGAAAATTCCAAGTTGAAAAACTGGAATGCGCCCCCTAAAATTAAGGCCTTTTAGCCCCCAGAGAACCCGACACACCTATACATGGGGGGTATCACTGTACTCAGGAGATGTTGTTGAATACATATTGAGGTTTTTTTTGGCAGTAACACATAACAGGGACTGAGAATATATGCCTAAAGTACAATGTGTGTGAAAAATAATGCAAAAAAATGACTACCTAAAAGTTTGACAAAGACTAGTGGTTGAATTAGTGCATGGAAAGTGTTAAAATACCAGCATTTGAAATACCCTAGGGTGTCTACTTTTCAAAAATATATGGTTTGATGGGGGTAATTTACATTGGCCGGCTTCAGAAATGTCCCAAATAGGACATGGGTGCATGATGACAGATGTGAAAATTCCAAGTTGAAAAACTGGAATGCGCCATCTAAAATTAAGGCCTTTTAGCCCCCAGAGAACCCGACACACCTATACATGGGGGGTATCACTGTACTCAGGAGATGTTGTTGAATACATATTGAGGTTTTTTTTGGCAGTAACACATAACAGGGACTGAGAATATATGCCTAAAGTACAATGTGTGTGAAAAATAATGCAAAAAAATGACTACCTAAAAGTTTGACAAAGACTAGTGGTTGAATTAGTGCATGGAAAGTGTTAAAATACCAGCATTTGAAATACCCTAGGGTGTCTACTTTTCAAAAATATATGGTTTGATGGGGGTAATTTACATTGGCCGGCTTCAGAAATGTCCCAAATAGGACATGGGTGCATGATGACAGATGTGAAAATTCCAAGTTGAAAAACTGGAATGCCCCCCCTAAAATTAAGGCCTTTTAGCCCCCAGAGAACCCGACACACCTATACATGGGGGGTATCACTGTACTCAGGAGATGTTGTTGAATACATATTGAGGTTTTTTTTGGCAGTAACACATAACAGGGACTGAGAATATATGCCTAAAGTACAATGTGTGTGAAAAATAATGCAAAAAAATGACTACCTAAAAGTTTGACAAAGACTAGTGGTTGAATTAGTGCATGGAAAGTGTTAAAATACCAGCATTTGAAATACCCTAGGGTGTCTACTTTTCAAAAATATATGGTTTGATGGGGGTAATTTACATTGGCCGGCTTCAGAAATGTCCCAAATAGGACATGGGTGCATGATGACAGATATGAAAATTCCAAGTTGAAAAACTGGAATGCGCCCCCTAAAATTAAGGCCTTTTAGCCCCCAGAGAACCCGACACACCTATACATGGGGGGTATCACTGTACTCAGAAGTTGTTGTTGAACACATATTGAGGTGTTTTTGGTCAGTAACATATAACAGGAACTGAGAATCCATGCCTAAAGTACAATGCGTGTGAAAAATAACACACCAAAATGACTACCCAAAAGTTTGACAAAGACTGGTGGTTGAATTAGTGCATGCAAAGTGTTAAAATACCAGCATTTGAAATACCCTAGGGTGTCTACTTTTTAAAAATATATGGTTTGATGGGGGTAATTTGCATTGTCCGGCTTCAGAAATGTCCCAAATAGGACATGGGTGCATGACGACAGATGTGAAAATTCCAAATTAAAAAACTGGAATGCGCCCCCTAAAAATAAGGCCTTTTAGCCCCCAGAGAACATAACAGACCTATACATGGGTGGTATCACTGTACTCAGGAGATGCTGCTGAAGACATATTGGGGTGTTATTTGGCAGTAACCCTTAACGTTCTCAGTAAATGTATTCTTGAATTGCTATTTTGTCAAAAAATCACCACTTTTTTTTTTTTTTTTCAAACTTTGGCATAGATTGGTGGTAAAATAGTTGCATGGAAAGAGTCAAAATACCCCATGTTTAATACCTTAGGTTGTGTTCTTTTAAAAAATATATATATGTGAAGGGTTAATCAGGGGTTCCTGACAGATATCAGTGTTCCAATGTAACTATCGCTAATTTTTTTAAAAAAATTTTGGAAATAGCAAAGTGCTACTTGTACTTATTGCCCTATAACTTGCAAAAAAAGCAAAGAACATGTAAACATTGAGTATTTCTAAACTCAGGACAAAATTTAGAAACTATTTAGCATGGGAGTTTTTTGGTAGTTGTTGAAGTGTAGGAGATTTTGAGGGTCAAAGTTAAAAAAGTGTGTTTTTTTCAATTTTTTCCTCATATTTTATAAATATTTTTATAGTAAATTATAAGATATGATGAAAATAATGGTATCTTTAGAAAGTCCATTTAATGGCGAGAAAAACGGTATATAATATGTGTGGGTACAGTAAATGAGTAAGAGGAAAATTACAGCTAAACACAAACACCGCAGAAATGTAAAAATAGCCTTGGTCCCAAACGGACAGAAAATGGAAAAGTGCTGCGGTCATTAAGGGGTTAAAGGGACACTGAACCCAATTTTTTTTCTTTCATGATTCAGATAGAGCATGACATTTTAAGCAACTTTCTAATTTACTCCTATTAACAATTTTTCTTCGTTCTCTTGTTATCTTTATTTTAAAAGCAGGAATGTAAATCTTAGCAGCCAGCCCATTTTATGTTCAGCACCAGCGCTTGCTTATTGGAGGCTTACATTTACCCACCAATAAGCAAGCATAACCCACGTTCTCAACCAAAAATGGGCCGGCTCCTAATCATCACAATCCTGCTTTTTAAATAAAGATAGCAAGAGAACAAGGAAAATTGATAATAAGAGTAAATTAGAAAGTTGCTTAAAATTGCATGCTCTATCTGAATCATGAAAGAAAAAAATTGGGTTTAGTGTCCCTTTAACAAGTAATTTCTAGTATATTTTGTAATCTTCAAAATATGTAAATGTGAGAAAATTTCACAAGCTTTATAAAGTTAATCTATATTTACAGTACAGTACATTGTAGAAAAAAAAGAGAAAATAAATAACTGGCCAATAGCTCTAAAAAGGGTTTTTCTGGTACCAGACTTTGAGGTATCTTTAAATAAATACTACAAATAAATATTTAAGTTTAGAATACTTCTTTTACACCATATCTTACACATACATTATGTAACTCCAAAAACTATAATAATTGTAAAAGTTTTTATATCTAAAACCCATAAAAAATATGTTGCCACGGTTTATACATTTTTTAGCCGCATAAAGTATAGTACACTCAACCCTTTTGCTACCTGGAATTTCAGAGGAAAACCTGCCAAAAATACTGAAGAATTTTTAGCATTTTTGTATCACTTAATTTAAACAGAAAAAGAACTTGTGTTAATCTAGGCTCATTTTGGTATATTGCATTCTATAGTTTCGCCACCAAATGCAATCATATTAATAAATTGTTAACTTTTTTTTACAAACTTTGGGTTTCTTACTGAAATTATTTACACATAACTACTGTAATCATAAGAGAAATGGTTGCAAAAGGTTCTCTGGGGTCCCTTTAGCAGACATGCATGGCTGTGCCATTATGCATCACAATTCTGAAAATCCTGGCAGCGAATAGGTTAATTAGTTAGCTGGTAAGGGTACCTCCCAAACAGCTCCCCCCCACACACACACACACATCCACACTCCAGTCCACCATCTTAGGTACTGGCAGACAGTTTTAGTTGTTTTTATTTAATACATTAATTGTATTTTTCTTTCATGTAATTAGCAAGAGTCCATGAGCTAGTGACGTATGGGATATACATTCCTACCAGGAGGGGCAAAGTTTCCCAAACCTTAAAATGCCTATAAATACACCCCTCACCACACCTACAAATCAGTTTTACAAACTTTGCCTCCTATGGAGGTGGTGAAGTAAGTTTGTGCTAGATTCTACGTTGATATGCGCTCCGCAGCAGGTTGGAGCCCGGTTTTCCTCTCAGCGTGCAGTGAATGTCAGAGGGATGTGAGGAGAGTATTGCCTATTTGAATGCAATGATCTCCTTCTACGGGGTCTATTTCATAGGTTCTCTGTTATCGGTAGTAGAGATTCATCTCTTACCTCCCTTTTCAGATCGACGATATACTCTTATATATATACCATTACCTCTGCTGATTTTCGTTTCAGTACTGGTTTGGCTTTCTACAAACATGTAGATGAGTGTCCTGGGGTAAGTAAGTCTTATTTTCTGTGACACTCTAAGCTATGGTTGGGCACTTTTTTATAAAGTTCTAAATATATGTATTCAAACATTTATTTGCCTTGACTCAGGATGTTCAACATTCCTTATTTTCAGACAGTCAGTTTCATATTTGGGATAATGCATTTGAATCAATCATTTTTTCTTACCTTAAAAAATTTGACTTTTTCCCTGTGGGCTGTTAGGCTCGCGGGGGCTGAAAATGCTTCATTTTATTGCGTCATTCTTGGTGCGGACTTTTTTGGCGCAAAATTTTTTTCTGTTTCCGGCGTCATACGTGTCGCCGGAAGTTGCGTCATTTTTTACGTTCTTTTGCGTCAAAAGTGTCGGCGTTCCGGATGGGGCGTCACTTTTGTCTCCACATTATTTAAGTCTCATTATTTATTGCTTCTGGTTGCTAGAAGCTTGTTCACTGGCATTTTTTTCCCATTCCTGAAACTGTCATTTAAGGAATTTGATCAATTTTGCTTTATATGTTGTTTTTTCTATTACATATCGCAAGATGTTCCACGTTGCAACTGAGTCAGAAGATACTTCAGGAAAATCGCTGCCCTGTGCTGGAGCTACCAAAGCTAAGTGTATCACTTTTGGTATCTGTTCCTTCAGCTGTTGTTTGTATTAAATGTTATGACAAACTTGTTAATGCAGATAAAATTTCCTTTAGTACTGTTACATTACCTGTTGCTGTTCCGTCAACATCTAATACTCAGAGTGTTCCTGATAACATAAGAGACTTTGTTTCTAAATCCATTAAGAAGGCTATGTCTGTTATTTCTCCTTCTAGTATACATATCAGTCTTTTAAAGCTTCTCTTTTTTCAGATTAATTTTTAAATGAACATCATCATTCTGATACTGATAATGGTTCTTCTGGTTCAGAGGTTTCTGTCTCAGAGGTTGATGCTGATAAATCTTTGTATTTGTTCAAGATGGAATTTATTCGTTCTTTATTTAAAAAAGTATTAATTGCATTAGAAATAGAGGATTCTGGCCCTCTTGATACTAAAACTAAACGTTTAAATAAGGTTTTTTAATCTCCTGTAGTTATTCCAGAATTGTTTCCTGTCCCTGATGCTATTTCTGAGGTAATTTCCAGGGAATGGAATAATTTGGGTGATTCATTTACTCCTTTTAAAACGTTTTTAAGCAATTATATCCTGTGCCATCTGACAGATTAGAGTTTGGGACAAAATCCCTAAGGTTAATGGGGCTGTCTCTACTCCTGCTATATTTTTAGAGGATGTTGCTGCAGCTTCAACTTTTTGGTTAGAAGCTTTAGCGCAACAAGTAACAGATCATAATTCTCATAGCATTATTATTCTATAACATGCTAATTATTTTATTTTTTGATGCCATCTTTGATATCATTAGAATTGATGCCAGGTATATGTCTCTAACTATTTTAGCTAGAAGAGCTTTATGGCTTAAAACTTGGAATGCTGATATGTCTTCTAAGTCAACCTTGCTATCCCTTTCTTTCCAGGGTAATAAATTATTCGGTTCTCAGTTGGATTCTTTTATCTCAACTGTTACTGGAAGGAAGGGAACTTTTTTACCACAGGATAAAAAATCTGAGGTAAATTTAGGTCTAATAATTGTTTTCGTTCCTTTCATCACAAAAAGGAACAAAAGCCTGATCCTTCATCCTCAGGAGCGGTATCAGTTTGGAAACCTTCTTCACTTTGGAATATATCCAAGCCTTATAGAAACCCAAAGCCAGCTCCTAAGTCCCCATGAAGGTGCGGCCCTCATTCCAGCTCAGCTGGTATGGGGCAGTTTACGTTCTTTTCAAAGAAATTTGGATCAATTCCGTTCACAATCTCTGGTTTCAGAACATTGTTTCAGAAGGGTACAGAATTGGCTTCAAGTTAAGGCCTCCTGCAAAGAGATTTTTTTCTTTCCCGTGTCCCAGTAAATCCAGCAAAGGCTCAAGCATTTCTGAAATGTGTTTCAGATCTAGAGTTGGCTGGAGTAATTATGCCAGTTCCAGTTCTGGAACAGGGGCTGGGGTTTTATTCTATCTCTTCATTTTACCATAGAAGGTCAATTCCTTCAGACCAGTTCCGGATCTATCAATATTGAATCGTTATGTAAGGATACCAACATTCAAGATGGTAGCTGTAAGGACTATCCTGCCTTTTGTTCAGCAAGGGCATTATATGTCTACAATAGATTTACAGGATGCATATCTGCATATTCCGATTCATCCAGATCACTTTTAGTTTCTGAGATTCTCTTTTTTAGACAAGCATTACCAGTTTTGTGGCTCTACCGTTTGGCTTAGCATCAGCTCCAAGAATTTTTACAAAGGTTCTCGGTGCCCTTCTGTCTGTATTCAGAGAACAGGGTATTGGTATTTCCTTATTTGGACGATATCTTGGTACTTGCTCAGTCTTCACATTTAACAGAATCTCATACGAATCGACTTGTGTTGTTTCTTCAAGATCATGGTTGGAGGATCAATTTACCAAAAAGTTCATTGATTCCTCAGACAAGGGTAACCTTTTTAGGTTTCCAGGTAGATTCAGTGTCTATGACTCTGTCTTTGTCAGACAAGAGAAGTCTAACATTTATATCAGTTTGTCAAAACCTTCAGTCACAATCATTCCCTTTGGTAGCCTTATGCATGGAAATTTTAGGTCTTATGACTGCTGCATCGGACGCGATCTCCTTTGCTCATTTTCACATGCGACCTCTTCAGCTCTGTATGCTGAACCAATGGTGCAGGGAGTACACAAAGATATCTAAATTAATATCTTTAAAACCGATTGTACGACACTCTCTGACGTGGTGGACAGATCACCATCGTTTAGTTCAGGGGGCTTCTTTTGTTCTTCCGACCTGGACTGTAATTTCAACAGATGCAAGTCTTACAGGTTGGGGAGCTGTGTGGGGGTCTCTGACGGCACAAGGGGTTTGGGAATCTCAGGAGGTGAGATTACCGATCAATATTTTGGAACTCCGTGCAATTTTCAGAGCTCTTCAGTCTTGGCCTCTTCTGAAGAGAGAGTAGTTCATTTGTTTTCAGATAGACAATGTCACAACTGTGGCATGCATCAATCATCAAGGAGGGACTCACAGTCCTCTGGCTATGAAAGAAGTATCTCGAATTCTGGTTTGGGCGGAATCCAGCTCCTGTCTAATCTCTGCGGTTCATTTCCCAGGTATAGACAATTAGGAAGCGGATTATCTCAGTCGTCAAACGTTGTATCCGGGCGAATGGTCTCTTCACCCAGAGGTATTTCTTCAGATTGTTCAAATGTGGGAACTTCCAGAAATAGATCTGATGGTTTCTCATCTAAACAAGAAACTTCCCAGGTATCTGTTCAGACCCCGGGATCCTCAGGCGGAGGCAGTGAATGCATTATCACTTCCTTGGAAGTATCATCCTGCCTATATCTCTCCGCCTCTAGTTCTTCTTCCAAGAGTAATCTCCAAGATTCTGAAGGAATGCTCGTTTGTTCTGCTGGTAGCTCCAGCATGGATGGATTATTTTTCGGATGGCCTCTTGCCAACCGTGGGCTCTTCCGTTAAGACCAGACCTTCTGTCGCAAGGTCCTTTTTTCCATCAGGATCTCAAATCTTTAAATTTAAGAGTATGGAGATTGAACGCTTGATTCTTGGTCAAAGAGGTTTCTCTGACTCTGTGATTAATACTATGTTACAGGCTCGTAAATCTGTATCTAGAGAGATATATTATAGAGTCTGGAAGACTTATATTTCTTAGTGTCTTCTCTTCATTTTACCTGGCATTATTTTAGAATTCCGAGAATTTTTTTACAGTTTCTTCAGGATGGTTTAGATAAAGGTTTGTCCGCAAGTTCCTTGACAGGACAAATCTCTGCCCTTTCTGTTCTTTTTCACAGAAAGATTGCTAATCTTCCTGATATTCATTGTTTTGTACAAGACTTGGTTCGTATAAAACCTGTCATTCAGTCAATTTCTCCTCCTTGGAGTTTGAATTTGGTTCTGGGGGCTCTTCTAGCTCCTCCTTTTGAACCCATGCATTCATTTGGACATTAAACTTCTTTCTTGGAAAGTTTTGTTTCTTTTGGCCATCTCTTCTGCCAGAAGAGTCTGAATTATCTGCTCTTTCTTGTGAGTCTCCTTTTCTGATTTTTCATCAGGATAAGGCGGTGTTGCGAACTTCTTTTGAATTTTTTCCTAAGGTTGTGTATTCTAACAACATTAGTAGAGAAATTGTGGTTCCTTCATTATGTCCTAATCCTAAGAATTCTAAAGAGAAATCATTGCATTCTTTGGATGTTGTTAGAGCTTTGTATTATTATGTTGAAGCTACTAAGTCTTTCCGAAAGACTTCTAGTCTATTTTTCATCTTTTCTGGTTCTAGAAAAAGCCAGAAAGCTTCTGCCATTTCTTTGGCATCTTGGTTGAAATCTTTAATTCATCATGCCTATGTCGAGTCAGGTAAAACTCCGCCTTAAAGGATTACAGCTCATTCTACTAGGTCAGTTTCTACTTCCTGGGCGTTTAGGAATGAAGCTTCGGTTGATCAGATTTGCAAAGCAGCAACTTGGTTCTCTTTGCATACTTTTACTAAATTCTACCATTTTGATGTGTTTTCTTCTTCTGAAGCAGTTTTTGGTAGAAAAGTACTTCAGGCAGCGGTTTCAGTTTGAATCTTCTGCTTATGTTTTCATTAAACTTTATTTTGGGTGTGGATTATTTTCAGCAGGAATTGGCTGTCTTTATTTTATCCCTCCCTCTCTAGTGACTCTTGCGTGGAAAGATTCACATCTTGGGTAGTCATTATCCCATACGTCACTAGCTCATGGACTCTTGCTAATTACATGAAAGAAAACATAATTTATGTAAGAACTTACCTGATAAATTCATTTCTTTCATATTAGCAAGAGTCCATGAGGCCCACCCTTTTTGTGGTGGTTATGATTTTTTTGTATAAAGCACAATTATTCCAATTCCTTATTTTATATGCTTTCGCACTTTTTTCTTATCACCCCACTTCTTGGCTATTCGTTAAACTGATTTGTGGGTGTGGTGAGGGGTGTATTTATAGGCATTTTAAGGTTTGGGAAACTTTGCCCCTCCTGGTAGGAATGTATATCCCATACGTCACTAGCTCATGGACTCTTGCTAATATGAAAGAAATGAATTTATCAGGTAAGTTCTTACATAAATTATGTTATTTATTGATTTTCTGCAGTGTAGGATCATCCCTTACCCTCCCACCTGCCTGATCTGTCCCAAACTGCTCTCTAACTCTCCCCCTCACAATTTTGTCTGGCTGTCTACCAGTACCTAGTTTATAATTTTATTTTTATATATATTTTTTTTTTTTTTGGTGGCGACCATATTGAAGAGGAGCTCCGTGCCGGATGTCTTCAGGATGTACCTGCTCCGCACCGGATGAATGAAGATAGAAGAGGCCGCATGGATGAAGACTTCACCGGATGGATGAAGATAGAAGAGGCCGCCCGGATGAAGACTTCTTGCCGCCCGGATGAAGACTTCTTGCCAGCTGGATGTGTCCTTCAAGCGGAACTTCAAAAACTGTAAGTAGATCGTCGGAGGTTAGTGTTAGGTTTATTTAAGGGGTTTTTGGGTGGGTTTTATTTTTAGAGTATGGTCTATGCAGTAAAAGAGCTAAATGCCCTTTTAAGGGCAATGCCCACACAAATGCCCTTTTCAGGGCAATGGGGAGCTTAGGTTTTTTAGATAGGCTTTTTATTTGGGGGGTTTGGGTGGGTGGTGTGCTTTTTCAGGTGAAAGAGCTGATTTATTTTGGGCAATGCCCCGCAAAAGGCCATTTTAAGGGCCATTGGTAGTTTATTGTAGGCTAGGATTTTTTATTTTGGGGGGATTTTTATTTTGATACGGCTATTAGATTAGGTGTAATTCATTTTTATTTTTGATACTTTGTTTTTTATTGTAACTTAGTGTTTGTTTTTGTTACTTAGTGTTCGTTTGTTTTTGTAACTTAGTGTTTTTTTTGTTGTAATTTAGTAATTTTTAATAGTA